>NW_027069202.1:0-97489 GCF_037157495.1 Lathamus discolor
TCCCATTTTGCACATCTCTAATCCTATTTAAGCCTTTTTGGGCTATATCTTCACCATTTTTTCCCTCATTCAAAACTTTTTATGCTTTTTTTTCTGTTTCGAATGCAGTTTTTCCCATTTCTCTCCTGCTTTAATCCTTTTTTGGCCATTTCTGACCAGTTTTTGCACATCTCTAACCTGCTTTAAAGCCTTTTTGGCCATTTCTATCCCAGTTTTTGCATATCTCTAACCCTTTTTAAGCCTTTTTTGGCTATACCTTAACCATTTTTGCCCTCCTTCAACTCTTATTAAGCTTTTTTTTCTTCAGTTTCTAACACAGTTTCTCCCAATTATTACCCGCTTTAATCCATTTTAGGCCATTTCTAACCCACTTTTACACATCTCTAACCTGCTTTAAAGCATTTTTGGCCATTTCCAACCATTTTTGGCACATCGATAAGCCCTTTTAAGCCATTTTTTGCCATTTCTAACCCATTTTTGCACATCTCTAACCCTTTTAAAGCCATTTTTGCCTCTTTCTACACGATGTTTTCTCGCTCTCAACCCGTTTTAAGCATTTTTAGTTCTTTTCTAACTCATTTTTTGCCTGTTTCTCACACGATTTAAACCGTTTTCGGCTCTATCTAACCCATTTTTGCTCACTCCTAACGCATTTTTAAGCCATTTTTCACCATTTCTGTCCCAATTTAAACCTTTTGGGCCATTTCTAGCACAGTTTTGCAAACTTCTAACCCATTTTAAGCAATTTTTGGCCATTCCTACCCAGTTTTACCCCTATCTAACCACCTTTAAGCCGCTTTTTGGCCATTTATAACCCATTTTTCCTCAGCTCTAACCCTTTTTAAGCCTTTTTTTGCTCTACCTGAACGATTTTTGCCAACTTTCCACTCGTTTTAAGGTTTTTTCTCTTCCCTTTCTAACCAAGTTTTCCCATTTCTTACCTGCTTTAACCCATTTTTGCCATTTCTAACCATTGCACACACATCTCTAACCTGCTTTAAAGCCTTTTTGGCCATTTCTAACCCGCTTTTGGCCAACTTAGGCCATTTCTAACCCGTTTTCGCACATCTCTTACCCGCTTTAAAGCTTTTTTTGGCCGTTTCTAACCCGTTTTAAGCCAGCTTTGGTCATTCCTGACCCATTTTTGCACATCTCTAACCTTTTTTAAGCCGGTTTTGGCTATTTCTCACTCATCTCTGCTTACCTCTAACCCTTTTTAAACCGGTTTTGGCCATTTCTAATCCAATTTTTGAACATTTCTAACCCGTTTTAAATCATTTTTGGCCATTTCTATCCCATTTTTGCGTGTCTAGAACCCTTTTAATGCATTTTTTACTCTTTCTCAACCATTTTTGCCCACTTTCCACCCGTTTTAAGCTAGTTTTTTTTTTCTGTTTCTAACCCAGTTTTCCCCATTTCTTTACCCACTTGAATCCATTTTTGGCCATTTCTAGCCCATTTTTGCACATCTCTAACCTGCTTTAAAGCAGTTTTGGCCATTTCTAACCATTTCTGGCACATCTCTAACCTCTTTTAAGCCATTCTTTGCCATTTCTAACCATTTCTGCTCATCTCTAGCCCTTTTAAAGCCACGTTTGGATCTTTCTACACCATTTTTTTCTGACTTTCAACCTGGTTTAAGCCATTTTTCTTTCCTTTTCTAACTCATTTTTTGCCCATTGCTCACACGATTTAAACCATTTTTGGATTTATCTAAACCATTTTTACACACTTCTAACACATTTAAGCCATTTTTCACTATTTCTATCCCATTTTAAGGCGTTTTTGGCCATTTGTAACCCATTTTTGCATACATCTAACCCTTTTAAAGCCGTTTTTGGCTCTTTCTAAAACACTTTCTTCTGCATTCAACTAATTATAAGCATTTTTTTTTTCTTTTCTGACCCATTTTTGGCCCAGTTCTCACACGTTTTATGCCATTTTCGGCTACATCTAACCCTTTTTTACCCACTACTAACCCATTTTAACCCTTTTTTGGCTATATCTAACCCATTTTAAGCTATTTTTGGCCATTTCTAACCCTTTTTTGCTCATCTCTAGCCCCTTTTAAGCCAATTTGGCTTTTTCTAAACCGTTCTCGCATACCTCTAACCCTTTTAAGCCGGTTTTGGCCATTTCTAATGCATTTTTTTGCCCATTTTTGAGGCTTTTTAAATAAATTTTGGCCATTTCTATTCCATTTTTGCAAATCTCTAACCCTTTTAAAGCCATTTTTGGTTCTTTCTAAACCATTTCTCCCCACTTTCAACACGGTTTATGCTATTTTTTTTTTTCGTTTCTAACCCAGTTTTCTGCATTTCTCACCATCTTTAATCCATTTTTTGCCACTTCTAACCATTTTATTATTTTTTTTTTACACATCTCTTACCTGCTTTAAAGCCTTTTTGGCCATTCTTAACCTGTTTTATGCCATTCTTGGCCATTTCTAACTCATTTTTGCACATCTCTAACCCCTTTTAAGCTACTTTTGGCCATTTCTTATCCATTTTTTATCCATTTCTAACCCATTTTTCTCCATTTCTAACACATTTTAAAGAGTTTTTGGCCATTTCTATCCCATTTTTGCACATCTCTAATCCTATTTAAGCCTTTTTGGGCTATATCTTCACCATTTTTTCCCTCATTCAAAACTTTTTATGCTTTTTTTTCTGTTTCGAATGCAGTTTTTCCCATTTCTCTCCTGCTTTAATCCTTTTTTGGCCATTTCTGACCAGTTTTTGCACATCTCTAACCTGCTTTAAAGCCTTTTTGGCCATTTCTATCCCAGTTTTTGCATATCTCTAACCCTTTTTAAGCCTTTTTTGGCTATACCTTAACCATTTTTGCCCTCCTTCAACTCTTATTAAGCTTTTTTTTCTTCAGTTTCTAACACAGTTTCTCCCAATTATTACCCGCTTTAATCCATTTTAGGCCATTTCTAACCCACTTTTACACATCTCTAACCTGCTTTAAAGCATTTTTGGCCATTTCCAACCATTTTTGGCACATCGATAAGCCCTTTTAAGCCATTTTTTGCCATTTCTAACCCATTTTTGCACATCTCTAACCCTTTTAAAGCCATTTTTGCCTCTTTCTACACGATGTTTTCTCGCTCTCAACCCGTTTTAAGCCATTTTTAGTTCTTTTCTAACTCATTTTTTGCCTGGTTCTCACACGATTTAAACCGTTTTCGGCTATATCTAACCCATTTTTGCTCACTCCTAACGCATTTTAAGCCATTTTTCACCATTTCTGTCCCAATTTAAACCTTTTGGGCCATTTCTAGCACAGTTTTGCAAACTTCTAACCATTTTAAGCAATTTTTGGCCATTCCTACCCCGGTTTTACCCCTATCTAACCACCTTTAAGCCGCTTTTGGCCATTTATAACCCATTTTTCCTCAGCTCTAACCCTTTTTAAGCCTTTTTTTGCTCTACCTGAACGATTTTTGCCAACTTTCCACTCGTTTTAAGGTTTTTTCTCTTCCCTTTCTAACCAAGTTTTCCCCATTTCTTACCTGCTTTAACCCATTTTTGCCATTTCTAACCATTGCACACACATCTCTAACCTGCTTTAAAGCCTTTTTGGCCATTTCTAACCCGCTTTTGGCCAACTTAGGCCATTTCTAACCCGTTTTCGCACAACTCTTACCCGCTTTAATGCTTTTTTGGCCGTTTCTAACCCGTTTTAAGCCAGCTTTGATCATTCCTGACCCATTTTTGCACATCTCTAACCTTTTTTAAGCCGGTTTTGGCTATTTCTCACTCATCTCTGCTTACCTCTAACCCTTTTTAAACCGGTTTTGGCCATTTCTAATCCAATTTTTGAACATTTCTAACCCGTTTTAAATCATTTTTGGCCATTTCTATCCCATTTTTGCGTGTCTAGAACCCTTTTAATGCATTTTTGACTCATTCTAAACCATTTTTGCCCACTTTCCACCCGTTTTAAGCTAGTTTTTTTTTCTGTTTCTAACCCAGTTTTCCCCATTTCTTTACCCACTTGAATCCATTTTTGGCCATTTCTAGCCCATTTTTGCACATCTCTAACCTGCTTTAAAGCAGTTTTGGCCATTTCTAACCATTTCTGGCACATCTCTAACCTCTTTTAAGCCATTCTTTGCCATTTCTAACCCATTTCTGCTCATCTCTAGCCCTTTTAAAGCCACGTTTGGGTCTTTCTACACCATTTTTTCTGACTTTCAACCTGGTTTAAGCCATTTTTCTTTCCTTTTCTAACTCATTTTTTGCCATTGCTCACACGATTTAAACCATTTTTGGATTTATCTAAACCATTTTTACACACTTCTAACACATTTTAAGCCATTTTTCACTATTTCTATCCCATTTTAAGGCGTTTTTGGCCATTTGTAACCCATTTTTGCATACATCTAACCCTTTTAAAGCCGTTTTTGGCTCTTTCTAAAACACTTTCTTCTGCATTCAACTAATTATAAGCATTTTTTTTTCTTTTCTGACCCATTTTTGGCCCAGTTCTCACACGTTTTATGCCATTTTCGGCTACATCTAACCCTTTTTTACCCACTACTAACCCATTTTAACCCTTTTTTGGCTATATCTAACCCATTTTAAGCTATTTTTGGCCATTTCTAACCCTTTTTTGCTCATCTCTAGCCCCTTTTAAGCCAATTTTGGCTTTTTCTAAACCGTTCTCGCATACCTCTAACCCTTTTAAGCCGGTTTTGGCCATTTCTAATGCATTTTTTGCCCATTTTTGAGGCTTTTTAAATAAATTTTGGCCATTTCTATTCATTTTTGCAAATCTCTAACCCTTTTAAAGCCATTTTTGGTTCTTTCTAAACCATTTCTCCCCACTTTCAACACGGTTTATGCTATTTTTTTTTTTCCGTTTCTAACCCAGTTTTCTGCATTTCTCACCATCTTTAATCCATTTTTTGCCACTTCTAACCATTTTATTATTTTTTTTTTACACATCTCTTACCTGCTTTAAAGCCTTTTTGGCCATTCTTAACCTGTTTTATGCCATTCTTGGCCATTTCTAACTCATTTTTGCACATCTCTAACCCCTTTTAAGCTACTTTTGGCCATTTCTTATCCATTTTTTATCCATTTCTAACCCATTTTTCTCCATTTCTAACACATTTTAAAGAGTTTTTGGCCATTTCTATCCCATTTTTGCACATCTCTAATCCTATTTAAGCCTTTTTGGGCTATATCTTCACCATTTTTTCCCTCATTCAAAACTTTTTATGCTTTTTTTTCTGTTTCGAATGCAGTTTTTCCCATTTCTCTCCTGCTTTAATCCTTTTTTGGCCATTTCTGACCAGTTTTTGCACATCTCTAACCTGCTTTAAAGCCTTTTTGGCCATTTCTATCCCAGTTTTTGCATATCTCTAACCCTTTTTAAGCCTTTTTTGGCTATACCTTAACCATTTTTGCCCTCCTTCAACTCTTATTAAGCTTTTTTTTCTTCAGTTTCTAACACAGTTTCTCCCAATTATTACCCGCTTTAATCCATTTTAGGCCATTTCTAACCCACTTTTACACATCTCTAACCTGCTTTAAAGCATTTTTGGCCATTTCCAACCATTTTTGGCACATCGATAAGCCCTTTTAAGCCATTTTTTGCCATTTCTAACCCATTTTTGCACATCTCTAACCCTTTTAAAGCCATTTTTGCCTCTTTCTACACGATGTTTTCTCGCTCTCAACCCGTTTTAAGCCATTTTTAGTTCTTTTCTAACTCATTTTTTGCCTGGTTCTCACACGATTTAAACCGTTTTCGGGCTATATCTAACCCATTTTTGCTCACTCCTAACGCATTTTAAGCCATTTTTCACCATTTCTGTCCCAATTTAAACCTTTTGGGCCATTTCTAGCACAGTTTTGCAAACTTCTAACCCATTTTAAGCAATTTTTGGCCATTCCTACCCCCGGTTTTACCCCTATCTAACCACCTTTAAGCCGCTTTTGGCCATTTATAACCCATTTTTCCTCAGCTCTAACCCTTTTTAAGCCTTTTTTTGCTCTACCTGAACGATTTTTGCCAACTTTCCACTCGTTTGAAGGTTTTTTCTCTTCCCTTTCTAACCAAGTTTTCCCCATTTCTTACCTGCTTTAACCCATTTTTGCCATTTCTAACCATTGCACACACATCTCTAACCTGCTTTAAAGCCTTTTTGGCCATTTCTAACCCGCTTTTGGCCAACTTAGGCCATTTCTAACCCGTTTTCGCACAACTCTTACCCGCTTTAATGCTTTTTTGGCCGTTTCTAACCCGTTTTAAGCCAGCTTTGATCATTCCTGACCCATTTTTGCACATCTCTAACCTTTTTTAAGCCGGTTTTGGCTATTTCTCACTCATCTCTGCTTACCTCTAACCCTTTTTAAACCGGTTTTGGCCATTTCTAATCCAATTTTTGAACATTTCTAACCCGTTTTAAATCATTTTTGGCCATTTCTATCCCATTTTTGCGTGTCTAGAACCCTTTTAATGCATTTTTGACTCATTCTAAACCATTTTTGCCCACTTTCCACCCGTTTTAAGCTAGTTTTTTTTCTGTTTCTAACCCAGTTTTCCCCATTTCTTTACCCACTTGAATCCATTTTTGGCCATTTCTAGCCCATTTTTGCACATCTCTAACCTGCTTTAAAGCAGTTTTGGCCATTTCTAACCATTTCTGGCACATCTCTAACCTCTTTTAAGCCATTCTTTGCCATTTCTAACCCATTTCTGCTCATCTCTAGCCCTTTTAAAGCCACGTTTGGGTCTTTCTACACCATTTTTTCTGACTTTCAACCTGGTTTAAGCCATTTTTCTTTCCTTTTCTAACTCATTTTTTGCCCATTGCTCACACGATTTAAACCATTTTTGGATTTATCTAAACCATTTTTACACACTTCTAACACATTTTAAGCCATTTTTCACTATTTCTATCCCATTTTAAGGCGTTTTTGGCCATTTGTAACCCATTTTTGCATACATCTAACCCTTTTAAAGCCGTTTTTGGCTCTTTCTAAAACACTTTCTTCTGCATTCAACTAATTATAAGCATTTTTTTTTTCTTTTCTGACCCATTTTTGGCCCAGTTCTCACACGTTTTATGCCATTTTCGGCTACATCTAACCCTTTTTTACCCACTACTAACCCATTTTAACCCTTTTTTGGCTATATCTAACCCATTTTAAGCTATTTTTGGCCATTTCTAACCCTTTTTTGCTCATCTCTAGCCCCTTTTAAGCCAATTTTGGCTTTTTCTAAACCGTTCTCGCATACCTCTAACCCTTTTAAGCCGGTTTTGGCCATTTCTAATGCATTTTTTGCCCATTTTTTGAGGCTTTTTAAATAAATTTTGGCCATTTCTATTCCATTTTTGCAAATCTCTAACCCTTTTAAAGCCATTTTTGGTTCTTTCTAAAACCATTTCTCCCCACTTTCAACACGGTTTATGCTATTTTTTTTTTCCGTTTCTAACCCAGTTTTCTGCATTTCTCACCATCTTTAATCCATTTTTTGCCACTTCTAACCATTTTATTATTTTTTTTTTTACACATCTCTTACCTGCTTTAAAGCCTTTTTGGCCATTCTTAACCTGTTTTATGCCATTCTTGGCCATTTCTAACTCATTTTTGCACATCTCTAACCCCTTTTAAGCTACTTTTGGCCATTTCTTATCCATTTTTTATCCATTTCTAACCCATTTTTCTCCATTTCTAACACATTTTAAAGAGTTTTTGGCCATTTCTATCCCATTTTTGCACATCTCTAATCCTATTTAAGCCTTTTTGGGCTATATCTTCACCATTTTTTCCCTCATTCAAAACTTTCTATGCTTTTTTTTTCTGTTTCCAATGCAGTTTTTCCCATTTCTCTCCCGCTTTAATCCTTTTTTGGCCATTTCTGACCAGTTTTTGCACATCTCTAACCTGCTTTAAAGCCTTTTTGGCCATTTCTATCCCAGTTTTTGCATATCTCTAACCCTTTTTAAGCCTTTTTTGGCTATACCTTAACCATTTTTGCCCTCCTTCAACTCTTATTAAGCTTTTTTTTCTTCAGTTTCTAACACAGTTTCTCCCAATTATTACCCGCTTTAATCCATTTTAGGCCATTTCTAACCCACTTTTACACATCTCTAACCTGCTTTAAAGCATTTTTGGCCATTTCCAACCATTTTTGGCACATCTATAAGCCCTTTTAAGCCATTTTTTGCCATTTCTAACCCATTTTTGCACATCTCTAACCCTTTTAAAGCCATTTTTGCCTCTTTCTACACGATGTTTTCTCGCTCTCAACCCGTTTTAAGCCATTTTTAGTTCTTTTCTAACTCATTTTTTGCCTGGTTCTCACACGATTTAAACCGTTTTCGGCTATATCTAACCCATTTTTGCTCACTCCTAACGCATTTTAAGCCATTTTTCACCATTTCTGTCCCAATTTAAACCTTTTGGGCCATTTCTAGCACAGTTTTGCAAACTTCTAACCCATTTTAAGCAATTTTTGGCCATTCCTACCCCAGTTTTACCCCTATCTAACCACCTTTAAGCCGCTTTTGGCCATTTATAACCCATTTTTCCTCAGCTCTAACCCTTTTTAAGCCTTTTTTTGCTCTACCTGAACGATTTTTGCCAACTTTCCACTCGTTTTAAGGTTTTTTCTCTTCCCTTTCTAACCAAGTTTTCCCCATTTCTTACCTGCTTTAACCCATTTTTGCCGTTTCTAACCATTGCACACACATCTCTAACCTGCTTTAAAGCCTTTTTGGCCATTTCTAACCCGCTTTTGGCCAACTTAGGCCATTTCTAACCCGTTTTCGCACAACTCTTACCCGCTTTAAAGCTTTTTTGGCCGTTTCTAACCCGTTTTAAGCCAGCTTTGGTCATTCCTGACCCATTTTTGCACATCTCTAACCTTTTTTAAGCCGGTTTTGGCTATTTCTCACTCATCTCTGCTTACCTCTAACCCTTTTTAAACCGGTTTTGGCCATTTCTAATCCAATTTTTGAACATTTCTAACCCGTTTTAAATCATTTTTGGCCATTTCTATCCCATTTTTTGCGTGTCTAGAACCCTTTTAATGCATTTTTGACTCATTCTAAACCATTTTTGCCCACTTTCCACCCGTTTTAAGCTAGTTTTTTTTTCTGTTTCTAACCCAGTTTTCCCCATTTCTTTACCCACTTGAATCCATTTTTGGCCATTTCTAGCCCATTTTTGCACATCTCTAACCTGCTTTAAAGCAGTTTTGGCCATTTCTAACCATTTCTGGCACATCTCTAACCTCTTTTAAGCCATTCTTTGCCATTTCTAACCCATTTCTGCTCATCTCTAGCCCTTTTAAAGCCACGTTTGGGTCTTTCTACACCATTTTTTCTGACTTTCAACCTGGTTTAAGCCATTTTTCTTTCCTTTTCTAACTCATTTTTTGCCCATTGCTCACACGATTTAAACCATTTTTGGATTTATCTAAACCATTTTTACACACTTCTAACACATTTTAAGCCATTTTTCACTATTTCTATCCCATTTTAAGGCGTTTTTGGCCATTTGTAACCCATTTTTGCATACATCTAACCCTTTTAAAGCCGTTTTTGGCTCTTTCTAAAACACTTTCTTCTGCATTCAACTAATTATAAGCATTTTTTTTTCTTTTCTGACCCATTTTTGGCCCAGTTCTCACACGTTTTATGCCATTTTCGGCTACATCTAACCCTTTTTTACCCACTACTAACCCATTTTAACCCTTTTTTGGCTATATCTAACCCATTTTAAGCTATTTTTGGCCATTTCTAACCCTTTTTTGCTCATCTCTAGCCCCTTTTAAGCCAATTTTGGCTTTTTCTAAACCGTTCTCGCATACCTCTAACCCTTTTAAGCCGGTTTTGGCCATTTCTAATGCATTTTTTGCCCATTTTTGAGGCTTTTTAAATAAATTTTGGCCATTTCTATTCCATTTTTGCAAATCTCTAACCCTTTTAAAGCCATTTTTGGTTCTTTCTAAACCATTTCTCCCCACTTTCAACACGGTTTATGCTATTTTTTTTTTTTCCGTTTCTAACCCAGTTTTCTGCATTTCTCACCATCTTTAATCCATTTTTTGCCACTTCTAACCATTTTATTATTTTTTTTTTACACATCTCTTACCTGCTTTAAAGCCTTTTTGGCCATTCTTAACCTGTTTTATGCCATTCTTGGCCATTTCTAACTCATTTTTGCACATCTCTAACCCCTTTTAAGCTACTTTTGGCCATTTCTTATCCATTTTTTATCCATTTCTAACCCATTTTTCTCCATTTCTAACACATTTTAAAGAGTTTTTGGCCATTTCTATCCCATTTTTGCACATCTCTAATCCTATTTAAGCCTTTTTGGGCTATATCTTCACCATTTTTTCCCTCATTCAAAACTTTTTATGCTTTTTTTTCTGTTTCGAATGCAGTTTTTCCCATTTCTCTCCTGCTTTAATCCTTTTTTGGCCATTTCTGACCAGTTTTTGCACATCTCTAACCTGCTTTAAAGCCTTTTGGCCATTTCTATCCCAGTTTTTGCATATCTCTAACCCTTTTTAAGCCTTTTTTGGCTATACCTTAACCATTTTTGCCCTCCTTCAACTCTTATTAAGCTTTTTTTTCTTCAGTTTCTAACACAGTTTCTCCCAATTATTACCCGCTTTAATCCATTTTAGGCCATTTCTAACCCACTTTTACACATCTCTAACCTGCTTTAAAGCATTTTTGGCCATTTCCAACCATTTTTGGCACATCGATAAGCCCTTTTAAGCCATTTTTTGCCATTTCTAACCCATTTTTGCACATCTCTAACCCCTTTTAAAGCCATTTTTGCCTCTTTCTACACGATGTTTTCTCGCTCTCAACCCGTTTTAAGCCATTTTTAGTTCTTTTCTAACTCATTTTTTGCCTGGTTCTCACACGATTTAAACCGTTTTCGGCTATATCTAACCCATTTTTTGCTCACTCCTAACGCATTTTAAGCCATTTTTCACCATTTCTGTCCCAATTTAAACCTTTTGGGCCATTTCTAGCACAGTTTTGCAAACTTCTAACCATTTTAAGCAATTTTTGGCCATTCCTACCCCGGTTTTACCCCTATCTAACCACCTTTAAGCCGCTTTTGGCCATTTATAACCCATTTTTCCTCAGCTCTAACCCTTTTTAAGCCTTTTTTTGCTCTACCTGAACGATTTTTGCAACTTTCCACTCGTTTTAAGGTTTTTTCTCTTCCCTTTCTAACCAAGTTTTCCCCATTTCTTACCTGCTTTAACCCATTTTTGCCATTTCTAACCATTGCACACACATCTCTAACCTGCTTTAAAGCCTTTTTGGCCATTTCTAACCCGCTTTTGGCCAACTTAGGCCATTTCTAACCCGTTTTCGCACAACTCTTACCCGCTTTAATGCTTTTTTGGCCGTTTCTAACCCGTTTTAAGCCAGCTTTGATCATTCCTGACCCATTTTTTGCACATCTCTAACCTTTTTTAAGCCGGTTTTGGCTATTTCTCACTCATCTCTGCTTACCTCTAACCCTTTTTAAACCGGTTTTGGCCATTTCTAATCCAATTTTTGAACATTTCTAACCCGTTTTAAATCATTTTTGGCCATTTCTATCCCATTTTTGCGTGTCTAGAACCCTTTTAATGCATTTTTGACTCATTCTAAACCATTTTTGCCCACTTTCCACCCGTTTTAAGCTAGTTTTTTTTTCTGTTTCTAACCAGTTTTCCCCATTTCTTTACCCACTTGAATCCATTTTTGGCCATTTCTAGCCCATTTTTGCACATCTCTAACCTGCTTTAAAGCAGTTTTGGCCATTTCTAACCATTTCTGGCACTTCTCTAACCTCTTTTAAGCCATTCTTTGCCATTTCTAACCCATTTCTGCTCATCTCTAGCCCTTTTAAAGCCACGTTTGGGTCTTTCTACACCATTTTTTCTGACTTTCAACCTGGTTTAAGCCATTTTTCTTTCCTTTTCTAACTCATTTTTTGCCCATTGCTCACACGATTTAAACCATTTTTGGATTTATCTAAACCATTTTTACACACTTCTAACACATTTTAAGCCATTTTTCACTATTTCTATCCCATTTTAAGGCGTTTTTGGCCATTTGTAACCCATTTTTGCATACATCTAACCCTTTTAAAGCCGTTTTTGGCTCTTTCTAAACACTTTCTTCTGCATTCAACTAATTATAAGCATTTTTTTTTCTTTTCTGACCCATTTTTGGCCCAGTTCTCACACGTTTTATGCCATTTTCGGCTACATCTAACCCTTTTTTACCCACTACTAACCCATTTTAACCTTTTTTGGCTATATCTAACCCATTTTAAGCTATTTTTGGCCATTTCTAACCCTTTTTTGCTCATCTCTAGCCCCTTTTAAGCCAATTTTGGCTTTTTCTAAACCGTTCTCGCATACCTCTAACCCTTTTAAGCCGGTTTTGGCCATTTCTAATGCATTTTTTGCCCATTTTTGAGGCTTTTTAAATAAATTTTGGCCATTTCTATTCCATTTTTGCAAATCTCTAACCCTTTTAAAGCCATTTTTGGTTCTTTCTAAACCATTTCTCCCCACTTTCAACACGGTTTATGCTATTTTTTTTTTTCCGTTTCTAACCCAGTTTTCTGCATTTCTCACCATCTTTAATCCATTTTTTGCCACTTCTAACCATTTTATTATTTTTTTTTTTACACATCTCTTACCTGCTTTAAAGCCTTTTTGGCCATTCTTAACCTGTTTTATGCCATTCTTGGCCATTTCTAACTCATTTTTGCACATCTCTAACCCTTTTAAGCTACTTTTGGCCATTTCTTATCCATTTTTTATCCATTTCTAACCCATTTTTCTCCATTTCTAACACATTTTAAAGAGTTTTTGGCCATTTCTATCCCATTTTTGCACATCTCTAATCCTATTTAAGCCTTTTTGGGCTATATCTTCACCATTTTTTCCCTCATTCAAAACATTTTATGCTTTTTTTTCTGTTTCTAATGCAGTTTTTCCATTTCTCTCCTGCTTTAATCCTTTTTTGGCCATTTCTGACCAGTTTTTGCACATCTCTAACCTGCTTTAAAGCCTTTTTGGCCATTTCTATCCCAGTTTTTGCATATCTCTAACCCTTTTTAAGCCTTTTTTGGCTATACCTTAACCATTTTTGCCCTCCTTCAACTCTTATTAAGCTTTTTTTTCTTCAGTTTCTAACACAGTTTCTCCCAATTATTACCCGCTTTAATCCATTTTAGGCCATTTCTAACCCACTTTTACACATCTCTAACCTGCTTTAAAGCATTTTTGGCCATTTCCAACCATTTTTTGGCACATCGATAAGCCCTTTTAAGCCATTTTTTGCCATTTCTAACCCATTTTTGCACATCTCTAACCCTTTTAAAGCCATTTTTGCCTCTTTCTACACGATGTTTTCTCGCTCTCAACCCGTTTTAAGCCATTTTTAGTTCTTTTCTAACTCATTTTTTGCCTGGTTCTCACACGATTTAAACCGTTTTCGGCTCTATCTAACCCATTTTTGCTCACTCCTAACGCATTTAAGCCATTTTTCACCATTTCTGTCCCAATTTAAACCTTTTGGGCCATTTCTAGCACAGTTTTGCAAACTTCTAACCCATTTTAAGCAATTTTTTGGCCATTCCTACCCCAGTTTTACCCCTATCTAACCACCTTTAAGCCGCTTTTGGCCATTTATAACCCATTTTTCCTCAGCTCTAACCCTTTTTAAGCCTTTTTTTGCTCTACCTGAACGATTTTTGCCAACTTTCCACTCGTTTTTAAGGTTTTTCTCTTCCCTTTCTAACCAAGTTTTCCCCATTTCTTACCTGCTTTAACCCATTTTTGCCATTTCTAACCATTGCACACACATCTCTAACCTGCTTTAAAGCCTTTTTGGCCATTTCTAACCCGCTTTTGGCCAACTTAGGCCATTTCTAACCCGTTTTCGCACATCTCTTACCCGCTTTAAAGCTTTTTTGGCCGTTTCTAACCCGTTTTAAGCCAGCTTTGGTCATTCCTGACCCATTTTTGCACATCTCTAACCTTTTTTAAGCCGGTTTTGGCTATTTCTCACTCATCTCTGCTTACCTCTAACCCTTTTTAAACGGTTTTTGGCCATTTCTAATCCAATTTTGAACATTTCTAACCCGTTTTAAATCATTTTTGGCCATTTCTATCCCATTTTTGCGTGTCTAGAACCCTTTTAATGCATTTTTGACTCTTTCTCAACCATTTTTGCCCACTTTCCACCCGTTTTAAGCTAGTTTTTTTTTTTCTGTTTCTAACCCAGTTTTCCCCATTTCTTTACCCACTTGAATCCATTTTTGGCCATTTCTAGCCCATTTTTGCACATCTCTAACCTGCTTTAAAGCAGTTTTGGCCATTTCTAACCATTTCTGGCACATCTCTAACCTCTTTAAGCCATTCTTTGCCATTTCTAACCCATTTCTGCTCATCTCTAGCCCTTTTAAAGCCACGTTTGGGTCTTTCTACACCATTTTCTCTGACTTTCAACCTGGTTTAAGCCATTTTTCTTTCCTTTTCTAACTCATTTTTTGCCCATTGCTCACACGATTTAAACCATTTTTGGATTTATCTAAACCATTTTTACACACTTCTAACACATTTTAAGCCATTTTTCACTATTTCTATCCCATTTTAAGGCGTTTTTGGCCATTTGTAACCCATTTTTGCATACATCTAACCCTTTTAAAGCCGTTTTTGGCTCTTTCTAAAACACTTTCTTCTGCATTCAACTAATTATAAGCATTTTTTTTTCTTTTCTGACCCATTTTTGGCCCAGTTCTCACACGTTTTATGCCATTTTCGGCTACATCTAACCCTTTTTTACCCACTACTAACCCATTTTAACCCTTTTTTGGCTATATCTAACCCATTTTAAGCTATTTTTGGCCATTTCTAACCCTTTTTTGCTCATCTCTAGCCCCTTTTAAGCCAATTTTGGCTTTTTCTAAACCGTTCTCGCATACCTCTAACCCTTTTAAGCCGGTTTTGGCCATTTCTAATGCATTTTTTGCCCATTTTTGAGGCTTTTTAAATAAATTTTGGCCATTTCTATTCCATTTTTGCAAATCTCTAACCCTTTTAAAGCCATTTTTGGTTCTTTCTAAACCATTTCTCCCCACTTTCAACACGGTTTATGCTATTTTTTTTTTTCCGTTTCTAACCCAGTTTTCTGCATTTCTCACCATCTTTAATCCATTTTTTGCCACTTCTAACCATTTTATTATTTTTTTTTTTACACATCTCTTACCTGCTTTAAAGCCTTTTTGGCCATTCTTAACCTGTTTTATGCCATTCTTGGCCATTTCTAACTCATTTTTGCACATCTCTAACCCCTTTTAAGCTACTTTTGGCCATTTCTTATCCATTTTTTATCCATTTCTAACCCATTTTTCTCCATTTCTAACACATTTTAAAGAGTTTTTGGCCATTTCTATCCCATTTTTGCACATCTCTAATCCTATTTAAGCCTTTTTGGGCTATATCTTCACCATTTTTTCCCTCATTCAAAACTTTCTATGCTTTTTTTTCTGTTTCCAATGCAGTTTTTCCCATTTCTCTCCCGCTTTAATCCTTTTTTGGCCATTTCTGACCAGTTTTTGCACATCTCTAACCTGCTTTAAAGCCTTTTTGGCCATTTCTATCCCAGTTTTTGCATATCTCTAACCCTTTTTAAGCCTTTTTTGGCTATACCTTAACCATTTTTGCCCTCCTTCAACTCTTATTAAGCTTTTTTTTCTTCAGTTTCTAACACAGTTTCTCCCAATTATTACCCGCTTTAATCCATTTTAGGCCATTTCTAACCCACTTTTACACATCTCTAACCTGCTTTAAAGCATTTTTGGCCATTTCCAACCATTTTTGGCACATCGATAAGCCCTTTTAAGCCATTTTTTGCCATTTCTAACCCATTTTTGCACATCTCTAACCCTTTTAAAGCCATTTTTGCCTCTTTCTACACGATGTTTTCTCGCTCTCAACCCGTTTTAAGCCATTTTTAGTTCTTTTCTAACTCATTTTTTGCCTGGTTCTCACACGATTTAAACCGTTTTCGGCTCTATCTAACCCATTTTTGCTCACTCCTAACGCATTTTAAGCCATTTTTCACCATTTCTGTCCCAATTTAAACCTTTTGGGCCATTTCTAGCACAGTTTTGCAAACTTCTAACCCATTTTAAGCAATTTTTGGCCATTCCTACCCCAGTTTTACCCCTATCTAACCACCTTTAAGCCGCTTTTGGCCATTTATAACCCATTTTTCCTCAGCTCTAACCCTTTTTAAGCCTTTTTTTGCCATGCCTGAACGATTTTTGCCAACTTTCCACTCGTTTGAAGGTTTTTTCTCTTCCCTTTCTAACCAAGTTTTCCCCATTTCTTACCTGCTTTAACCCATTTTTGCCGTTTCTAACCATTGCACACACATCTCTAACCTGCTTTAAAGCCTTTTTGGCCATTTCTAACCCGCTTTTGGCCAACTTAGGCCATTTCTAACCCGTTTTCGCACAACTCTTACCCGCTTTAAAGCTTTTTTGGCCGTTTCTAACCCGTTTTAAGCCAGCTTTGGTCATTCCTGACCCATTTTTGCACATCTCTAACCTTTTTTAAGCCGGTTTTGGCTATTTCTCACTCATCTCTGCTTACCTCTAACCCTTTTTAAACCGGTTTTGGCCATTTCTAATCCAATTTTTGAACATTTCTAACCCGTTTTAAATCATTTTTGGCCATTTCTATCCCATTTTTGCGTGTCTAGAACCCTTTTAATGCATTTTTGACTCATTCTAAACCATTTTTGCCCACTTTCCACCCGTTTTAAGCTAGTTTTTTTTTCTGTTTCTAACCCAGTTTTCCCCATTTCTTTACCCACTTGAATCCATTTTTGGCCATTTCTAGCCCATTTTTGCACATCTCTAACCTGCTTTAAAGCAGTTTTGGCCATTTCTAACCATTTCTGGCACATCTCTAACCTCTTTTAAGCCATTCTTTGCCATTTCTAACCCATTTCTGCTCATCTCTAGCCCTTTTTAAAGCCACGTTTGGGTCTTTCTACACCATTTTTTCTGACTTTCAACCTGGTTTAAGCCATTTTTCTTTCCTTTTCTAACTCATTTTTTGCCCATTGCTCACACGATTTAAACCATTTTTGGATTTATCTAAACCATTTTTACACACTTCTAACACATTTTAAGCCATTTTTCACTATTTCTATCCCATTTTAAGGCGTTTTTGGCCATTTGTAACCCATTTTTGCATACATCTAACCCTTTTAAAGCCGTTTTTGGCTCTTTCTAAAACACTTTCTTCTGCATTCAACTAATTATAAGCATTTTTTTTTCTTTTCTGACCCATTTTTGGCCCAGTTCTCACACGTTTTATGCCATTTTCGGCTACATCTAACCCTTTTTTACCCACTACTAACCCATTTTAACCCTTTTTTGGCTATATCTAACCCATTTTAAGCTATTTTTGGCCATTTCTAACCCTTTTTTGCTCATCTCTAGCCCCTTTTAAGCCAATTTTGGCTTTTTCTAAACCGTTCTCGCATACCTCTAACCCTTTTAAGCCGGTTTTGGCCATTTCTAATGCATTTTTTGCCCATTTTTGAGGCTTTTTAAATAAATTTTGGCCATTTCTATTCCATTTTTGCAAATCTCTAACCCTTTTAAAGCCATTTTTGGTTCTTTCTAAACCATTTCTCCCCACTTTCAACACGGTTTATGCTATTTTTTTTTTTCCGTTTCTAACCCAGTTTTCTGCATTTCTCACCATCTTTAATCCATTTTTTGCCACTTCTAACCATTTTATTATTTTTTTTTTACACATCTCTTACCTGCTTTAAAGCCTTTTTGGCCATTCTTAACCTGTTTTATGCCATTCTTGGCCATTTCTAACTCATTTTTGCACATCTCTAACCCCTTTTAAGCTACTTTTGGCCATTTCTTATCCATTTTTTATCCATTTCTAACCCATTTTTTTCCATTTCTAACACATTTTAAAGAGTTTTTGGCCATTTCTATCCCATTTTTGCACATCTCTAATCCTATTTAAGCCTTTTTGGGCTATATCTTCACCATTTTTTCCCTCATTCAAAACTTTTTATGCTTTTTTTTCTGTTTCGAATGCAGTTTTTCCCATTTCTCTCCTGCTTTAATCCTTTTTTGGCCATTTCTGACCAGTTTTTGCACATCTCTAACCTGCTTTAAAGCCTTTTTGGCCATTTCTATCCCAGTTTTTGCATATCTCTAACCCTTTTTAAGCCTTTTTTGGCTATACCTTAACCATTTTTGCCCTCCTTCAACTCTTATTAAGCTTTTTTTTCTTCAGTTTCTAACACAGTTTCTCCCAATTATTACCCGCTTTAATCCATTTTAGGCCATTTCTAACCCACTTTTACACATCTCTAACCTGCTTTAAAGCATTTTTGGCCATTTCCAACCATTTTTGGCACATCGATAAGCCCTTTTAAGCCATTTTTTGCCATTTCTAACCCATTTTTGCACATCTCTAACCCTTTTAAAGCCATTTTTGCCTCTTTCTACACGATGTTTTCTCGCTCTCAACCCGTTTTAAGCCATTTTTAGTTCTTTTCTAACTCATTTTTTGCCTGTTTCTCACACGATTTAAACCGTTTTCGGCTCTATCTAACCCATTTTTGCTCACTCCTAACGCATTTTAAGCCATTTTTCACCATTTCTGTCCCAATTTAAACCTTTTGGGCCATTTCTAGCACAGTTTTGCAAACTTCTAACCCATTTTAAGCAATTTTTGGCCATTCCTACCCCAGTTTTACCCCTATCTAACCACCTTTAAGCCGCTTTTGGCCATTTATAACCCATTTTTCCTCAGCTCTAACCCTTTTTAAGCCTTTTTTTGCTCTACCTGAACGATTTTTGCCAACTTTCCACTCGTTTTAAGGTTTTTTCTCTTCCCTTTCTAACCAAGTTTTCCCCATTTCTTACCTGCTTTAACCCATTTTTGCCATTTCTAACCATTGCACACACATCTCTAACCTGCTTTAAAGCCTTTTTGGCCATTTCTAACCCGCTTTTGGCCAACTTAGGCCATTTCTAACCCGTTTTCGCACATCTCTTACCCGCTTTAAAGCTTTTTTGGCCGTTTCTAACCCGTTTTTAAGCCAGCTTTGGTCATTCCTGACCCATTTTTGCACATCTCTAACCTTTTTTAAGCCGGTTTTGGCTATTTCTCACTCATCTCTGCTTACCTCTAACCCTTTTTAAACCGGTTTTGGCCATTTCTAATCCAATTTTTGAACATTTCTAACCCGTTTTAAATCATTTTTGGCCATTTCTATCCCATTTTTGCGTGTCTAGAACCCTTTTAATGCATTTTTGACTCTTTCTCAACCATTTTTGCCCACTTTCCACCCGTTTTAAGCTAGTTTTTTTTTTCTGTTTCTAACCCAGTTTTCCCCATTTCTTTACCCACTTGAATCCATTTTTGGCCATTTCTAGCCCATTTTTGCACATCTCTAACCTGCTTTAAAGCAGTTTTGGCCATTTCTAACCATTTCTGGCACATCTCTAACCTCTTTTAAGCCATTCTTTGCCATTTCTAACCCATTTCTGCTCATCTCTAGCCCTTTTAAAGCCACGTTTGGGTCTTTCTACACCATTTTCTCTGACTTTCAACCTGGTTTAAGCCATTTTTCTTTCCTTTTCTAACTCATTTTTTGCCCATTGCTCACACGATTTAAACCATTTTTGGATTTATCTAAACCATTTTTACACACTTCTAACACATTTTAAGCCATTTTTCACTATTTCTATCCCATTTTAAGGCGTTTTTGGCCATTTGTAACCCATTTTTGCATACATCTAACCCTTTTAAAGCCGTTTTTGGCTCTTTCTAAAACACTTTCTTCTGCATTCAACTAATTATAAGCATTTTTTTTTCTTTTCTGACCCATTTTTGGCCCAGTTCTCACACGTTTTATGCCATTTTCGGCTACATCTAACCCTTTTTTACCCACTACTAACCCATTTTAACCCTTTTTTGGCTATATCTAACCCATTTTAAGCTATTTTTGGCCATTTCTAACCCTTTTTTGCTCATCTCTAGCCCCTTTTAAGCCAATTTTGGCTTTTTCTAAACCGTTCTCGCATACCTCTAACCCTTTTAAGCCGGTTTTGGCCATTTCTAATGCATTTTTTGCCCATTTTTGAGGCTTTTTAAATAAATTTTGGCCATTTCTATTCCATTTTTGCAAATCTCTAACCCTTTTAAAGCCATTTTTGGTTCTTTCTAAACCATTTCTCCCCACTTTCAACACGGTTTATGCTATTTTTTTTTTTCCGTTTCTAACCCAGTTTTCTGCATTTCTCACCATCTTTAATCCATTTTTTGCCACTTCTAACCATTTTATTATTTTTTTTTTACACATCTCTTACCTGCTTTAAAGCCTTTTTGGCCATTCTTAACCTGTTTTATGCCATTCTTGGCCATTTCTAACTCATTTTTGCACATCTCTAACCCCTTTTAAGCTACTTTTGGCCATTTCTTATCCATTTTTTATCCATTTCTAACCCATTTTTCTCCATTTCTAACACATTTTAAAGAGTTTTTGGCCATTTCTATCCCATTTTTGCACATCTCTAATCCTATTTAAGCCTTTTTGGGCTATATCTTCACCATTTTTTCCCTCATTCAAAACTTTCTATGCTTTTTTTTCTGTTTCCAATGCAGTTTTTCCCATTTCTCTCCCGCTTTAATCCTTTTTTGGCCATTTCTGACCAGTTTTTGCACATCTCTAACCTGCTTTAAAGCCTTTTTGGCCATTTCTATCCCAGTTTTTGCATATCTCTAACCCTTTTTAAGCCTTTTTTGGCTATACCTTAACCATTTTTGCCCTCCTTCAACTCTTATTAAGCTTTTTTTTCTTCAGTTTCTAACACAGTTTCTCCCAATTATTACCCGCTTTAATCCATTTTAGGCCATTTCTAACCCACTTTTACACATCTCTAACCTGCTTTAAAGCATTTTTGGCCATTTCCAACCATTTTTGGCACATCTATAAGCCCTTTTAAGCCATTTTTTGCCATTTCTAACCCATTTTTGCACATCTCTAACCCTTTTAAAGCCATTTTTGCCTCTTTCTACACGATGTTTTCTCGCTCTCAACCCGTTTTAAGCCATTTTTAGTTCCTTTCTAACTCATTTTTTGCCTGTTTCTCACACGATTTAAACCGTTTTCGGCTCTATCTAACCCATTTTTGCTCACTCCTAACGCATTTTAAGCCATTTTTCACCATTTCTGTCCCAATTTAAACCTTTTGGGCCATTTCTAGCACAGTTTTGCAAACTTCTAACCCATTTTAAGCAATTTTTGGCCATTCCTACCCCAGTTTTACCCCTATCTAACCACCTTTAAGCCGCTTTTGGCCATTTATAACCCATTTTTCCTCAGCTCTAACCCTTTTTAAGCCTTTTTTTGCTCTACCTGAACGATTTTTGCCAACTTTCCACTCGTTTTAAGGTTTTTTCTCTTCCCTTTCTAACCAAGTTTTCCCCATTTCTTACCTGCTTTAACCCATTTTTGCCATTTCTAACCATTGCACACACATCTATAACCTGCTTTAAAGCCTTTTTGGCCATTTCTAACCCGCTTTTGGCCAACTTAGGCCATTTCTAACCCGTTTTCGCACATCTCTTACCCGCTTTAAAGCTTTTTTGGCCGTTTCTAACCCGTTTTAAGCCAGCTTTGGTCATTTCTGACCCATTTTTGCACATCTCTAACCTTTTTTAAGCCGGTTTTGGCTATTTCTCACTCATCTCTGCTTACCTCTAACCCTTTTTAAACCGGTTTTGGCCATTTCTAATCCAATTTTTGAACATTTCTAACCCGTTTTAAATCATTTTTGGCCATTTCTATCCCATTTTTGCGTGTCTAGAACCCTTTTAATGCATTTTTGACTCTTTCTCAACCATTTTTGCCCACTTTCCACCCGTTTTAAGCTAGTTTTTTTTTTCTGTTTCTAACCCAGTTTTCCCCATTTCTTTACCCACTTGAATCCATTTTTGGCCATTTCTAGCCCATTTTTGCACATCTCTAACCTGCTTTAAAGCAGTTTTGGCCATTTCTAACCATTTCTGGCACATCTCTAACCTCTTTTAAGCCATTCTTTGCCATTTCTAACCCATTTCTGCTCATCTCTAGCCCTTTTAAAGACACGTTTGGGTCTTTCTACACCATTTTCTCTGACTTTCAACCTGGTTTAAGCCATTTTTCTTTCCTTTTCTAACTCATTTTTTGCCCATTGCTCACACGATTTAAACCATTTTTGGGTTTATCTAAACCATTTTTACACACTTCTAACACATTTTAAGCCATTTTTCACTATTTCTATCCCATTTTAAGGCGTTTTTGGCCATTTGTAACCCATTTTTGCATACATCTAACCCTTTTAAAGCCGTTTTTGGCTCTTTCTAAAACACTTTCTTCTGCATTCAACTAATTATAAGCATTTTTTTTTCTTTTCTGACCCATTTTTGGCCCAGTTCTCACACGTTTTATGCCATTTTCGGCTACATCTAACCCTTTTTTACCCACTACTAACCCATTTTAACCCTTTTTTGGCTATATCTAACCCATTTTAAGCTATTTTTGGCCATTTCTAACCCTTTTTTGCTCATCTCTAGCCCCTTTTAAGCCAATTTTGGCTTTTTCTAAACCGTTCTCGCATACCTCTAACCCTTTTAAGCCGGTTTTGGCCATTTCTAATGCATTTTTTGCCCATTTTTGAGGCTTTTTAAATAAATTTTGGCCATTTCTATTCCATTTTTGCAAATCTCTAACCCTTTTAAAGCCATTTTTGGTTCTTTCTAAACCATTTCTCCCCACTTTCAACACGGTTTATGCTATTTTTTTTTTTCCGTTTCTAACCCAGTTTTCTGCATTTCTCACCATCTTTAATCCATTTTTTGCCACTTCTAACCATTTTATTATTTTTTTTTTTACACATCTCTTACCTGCTTTAAAGCCTTTTTGGCCATTCTTAACCTGTTTTATGCCATTCTTGGCCATTTCTAACTCATTTTTGCACATCTCTAACCCCTTTTAAGCTACTTTTGGCCATTTCTTATCCATTTTTTATCCATTTCTAACCCATTTTTCTCCATTTCTAACACATTTTAAAGAGTTTTTGGCCATTTCTATCCCATTTTTGCACATCTCTAATCCTATTTAAGCCTTTTTGGGCTATATCTTCACCATTTTTTCCCTCATTCAAAACTTTCTATGCTTTTTTTTCTGTTTCCAATGCAGTTTTTCCCATTTCTCTCCCGCTTTAATCCTTTTTTGGCCATTTCTGACCAGTTTTTGCACATCTCTAACCTGCTTTAAAGCCTTTTTGGCCATTTCTATCCCAGTTTTTGCATATCTCTAACCCTTTTTAAGCCTTTTTTGGCTATACCTTAACCATTTTTGCCCTCCTTCAACTCTTATTAAGCTTTTTTTTCTTCAGTTTCTAACACACTTTCTCCCAATTATTACCCGCTTTAATCCATTTTAGGCCATTTCTAACCCACTTTTACACATCTCTAACCTGCTTTAAAGCATTTTTGGCCATTTCCAACCATTTTTGGCACATCTATAAGCCCTTTTAAGCCATTTTTTGCCATTTCTAACCCATTTTTGCACATCTCTAACCCTTTTAAAGCCATTTTTGCCTCTTTCTACACGATGTTTTCTCGCTCTCAACCCGTTTTAAGCCATTTTTAGTTCTTTTCTAACTCATTTTTTGCCTGTTTCTCACACGATTTAAACCGTTTTCGGCTCTATCTAACCCATTTTTGCTCACTCCTAACGCATTTTAAGCCATTTTTCACCATTCCTGTCCCAATTTAAACCTTTTGGGCCATTTCTAGCACAGTTTTGCAAACTTCTAACCCATTTTAAGCAATTTTTGGCCATTCCTACCCCAGTTTTACCCCTATCTAACCACCTTTAAGCCGCTTTTGGCCATTTATAACCCATTTTTCCTCAGCTCTAACCCTTTTTAAGCCTTTTTTTGCTCTACCTGAACGATTTTTGCCAACTTTCCACTCGTTTGAAGGTTTTTTCTCTTCCCTTTCTAACCAAGTTTTCCCCATTTCTTACCTGCTTTAACCCATTTTTGCCATTTCTAACCATTGCACACACATCTCTAACCTGCTTTAAAGCCTTTTTGGCCATTTCTAACCCGCTTTTGGCCAACTTAGGCCATTTCTAACCCGTTTTCGCACATCTCTTACCCGCTTTAAAGCTTTTTTGGCCGTTTCTAACCCGTTTTAAGCCAGCTTTGGTCATTTCTGACCCATTTTTGCACATCTCTAACCTTTTTTAAGCCGGTTTTGGCTATTTCTCACTCATCTCTGCTTACCTCTAACCCTTTTTAAACCGGTTTTGGCCATTTCTAATCCAATTTTTGAACATTTCTAACCCGTTTTAAATCATTTTTGGCCATTTCTATCCCATTTTTGCGTGTCTAGAACCCTTTTAATGCATTTTTGACTCATTCTAAACCATTTTTGCCCACTTTCCACCCGTTTTAAGCTAGTTTTTTTTTCTGTTTCTAACCCAGTTTTCCCCATTTCTTTACCCACTTGAATCCATTTTTGGCCATTTCTAGCCCATTTTTGCACATCTCTAACCTGCTTTAAAGCAGTTTTGGCCATTTCTAACCATTTCTGGCACATCTCTAACCTCTTTTAAGCCATTATTTGCCATTTCTAACCCATTTCTGCTCATCTCTAGCCCTTTTAAAGACACGTTTGGGTCTTTCTACACCATTTTCTCTGACTTTCAACCTGGTTTAAGCCGTTTTTCTTTCCTTTTCTAACTCATTTTTTGCCCATTGCTCACACGATTTAAACCATTTTTGGGTTTATCTAAACCATGTTTACACACTTCTAACACATTTTAAGCCATTTTTCACTATTTCTATCCCATTTTAAGTCTTTTTTGGCCATTTGTAACCCATTTTTGCATACATCTAACCCTTTTAAAGCCGTTTTTGGCTCTTTCTAATACACTCTCTTCCGCAGTCAAGTAATTATAAGCATTTTTTTTTTCTTTTCTGACCCATTTTTGGCCCAGTTCTCACACGTTTTATGCCATTTTCGGCTACATCTAACCCTTTTTTACCCACTACTAACCCATTTTAACCCTTTTTTGGCTATATCTAACCCATTTTAAGCTATTTTTGGCCATTTCTAACCCTTTTTTGCTCATCTCTAGCCCCTTTTAAGCCTAATTTGGCTTTTTCTAAACCGTTCTCGCATACCTCTAACCCTTTTAAGCCGGTTTTGGCCATTTCTAATGCATTTTTTGTCCATTTTTGAGGCTTTTTAAATAAATTTTGGCCATTTCTATTCCATTTCTGCAAATCTCTAACCCTTTTAAAGCCATTTTTGGTTCTTTCTAAACCATTTCTCCCCACTTTCAACACAGTTTATGCTATTTTTTTTTTTCCGTTTCTAACCCAATTTTCTGCATTTCTCACCATCTTTAATCCATTTTTTTGCCACTTCTAACCATTTTTTTTTTTTTTTTTGCACATCTCTTACCTGCTTTAAAGCCTTTTTGGCCATTTCTAACCCATTTTTGGCCATTCTTAACCTGTTTTATGCCATTCTTGGCCATTTCTAACTCATTTTTGCACATCTCTAACCCCTTTTAAGCTACTTTTGGCCATTTCTTATCCATTTTTTGTCCATTTGTAACCCATTTTTCTCCATTTCTAACCCATTTTAAAGAGTTTTTGGCCATTTCTATCCCATTTTTGCACATCTCTAATCCTTTTTAAGCCTTTTTGGGCTATATCTTCACCATTTTTTCCCTCATTCAAAACTTTTTATGCTTTTTTTCTGTTTCTAATGCAGTTTTTCCCATTTCTCTCCCGCTTTAATCCTTTTTTGGCCATTTCTGACCAGTTTTTGCACATCTCTAACCTGCTTTAAAGCCTTTTTGGCCATTTCTATCCCAGTTTTTGCATATCTCTAACCCTTTTTAAGCCTTTTTTGGCTATACCTTAACCATTTTTGCCCTCCTTCAACTCTTATTAAGCTTTTTTTTCTTCAGTTTCTAACACAGTTTCTCCCAATTATTACCCGCTTTAATCCATTTTAGGCCATTTCTAACCCACTTTTACACATCTCTAACCTGCTTTAAAGCATTTTTGGCCATTTCCAACCATTTTTGGCACATCTATAAGCCCTTTTAAGCCATTTTTTGCCATTTCTAACCCATTTTTGCACATCTCTAACCCTTTTAAAGCCATTTTTGCCTCTTTCTACACGATGTTTTCTCGCTCTCAACCCGTTTTAAGCCATTTTTAGTTCTTTTCTAACTCATTTTTTGCCTGGTTCTCACACGATTTAAACCGTTTTCGGCTATATCTAACCCATTTTTGCTCACTCCTAACGCATTTTAAGCCATTTTTCACCATTTCTGTCCCAATTTAAACCTTTTGGGCCATTTCTAGCACAGTTTTGCAAACTTCTAACCCATTTTAAGCAATTTTTGGCCATTCCTACCCCGGTTTTACCCCTATCTAACCACCTTTAAGCCGCTTTTGGCCATTTATAACCCATTTTTCCTCAGCTCTAACCCTTTTTAAGCCTCTTTTGCTCTACCTGAACGATTTTTGCCAACTTTCCACTCGTTTGAAGGTTTTTTCTCTTCCCTTTCTAACCAAGTTTTCCCCATTTCTTACCTGCTTTAACCCATTTTTGCCATTTCTAACCATTGCACACACATCTCTAACCTGCTTTAAAGCCTTTTTGGCCATTTCTAACCCGCTTTTGGCCAACTTAGGCCATTTCTAACCCGTTTTCGCACATCTCTTACCCGCTTTAAAGCTTTTTTGGCCGTTTCTAACCCGTTTTAAGCCAGCTTTGGTCATTTCTGACCCATTTTTGCACATCTCTAACCTTTTTTAAGCCGGTTTTGGCTATTTCTCACTCATCTCTGCTTACCTCTAACCCTTTTTAAACCGGTTTTGGCCATTTCTAATCCAATTTTTGAACATTTCTAACCCGTTTTAAATCATTTTTGGCCATTTCTATCCCATTTTTGCGTGTCTAGAACCCTTTTAATGCATTTTTGACTCATTCTAAACCATTTTTGCCCACTTTCCACCCGTTTTAAGCTAGTTTTTTTTTCTGTTTCTAACCCAGTTTTCCCCATTTCTTTACCCACTTGAATCCATTTTTGGCCATTTCTAGCCCATTTTTGCACATCTCTAACCTGCTTTAAAGCAGTTTTGGCCATTTCTAACCATTTCTGGCACATCTCTAACCTCTTTTAAGCCATTCTTTGCCATTTCTAACCCATTTCTGCTCATCTCTAGCCCTTTTAAAGACACGTTTGGGTCTTTCTACACCATTTTCTCTGACTTTCAACCTGGTTTAAGCCGTTTTTCTTTCCTTTTCTAACTCATTTTTTGCCCATTGCTCACACGATTTAAACCATTTTTGGGTTTATCTAAACCATGTTTACACACTTCTAACACATTTTAAGCCATTTTTCACTATTTCTATCCCATTTTAAGGCGTTTTTGGCCATTTGTAACCCATTTTTGCATACATCTAACCCTTTTAAAGCCGTTTTTGGCTCTTTCTAAAACACTCTCTTCCGCAGTCAAGTAATTATAAGCATTTTTTTTTCTTTTCTGACCCATTTTTGGCCCAGTTCTCACACGTTTTATGCCATTTTCGGCTACATCTAACCCTTTTTTACCCACTACTAACCCATTTTAACCCTTTTTTGGCTATATCTAACCCATTTTAAGCTATTTTTGGCCATTTCTAACCCTTTTTTGCTCATCTCTAGCCCCTTTTAAGCCTAATTTGGCTTTTTCTAAACCGTTCTCGCATACCTCTAACCCTTTTAAGCCGGTTTTAGCCATTTCTAATGCATTTTTTGTCCATTTTTGAGGCTTTTTAAATAAATTTTGGCCATTTCTATTCCATTTCTGCAAATCTCTAACCCTTTTAAAGCCATTTTTGGTTCTTTCTAAACCATTTCTCCCCACTTTCAACACGGTTTATGCTATTTTTTTTTTTCCGTTTCTAACCCAGTTTTCTGCATTTCTCACCATCTTTAATCCATTTTTTTGCCACTTCTAACCATTTTATTTTTTTTTTTTTTGCACATCTCTTACCTGCTTTAAAGCCTTTTTGGCCATTCTTAACCTGTTTTATGCCATTCTTGGCCATTTCTAACTCATTTTTGCACATCTCTAACCCCTTTTAAGTAAATTTTGGCCATTTCTTATCCATTTTTTGTCCATTTCTAACCCATTTTTCTCCATTTCTAACACATTTTAAAGAGTTTTTGGCCATTTCTATCTCATTTTTGCACATCTCTAATCCTTTTTAAGCCTTTTTGGGCTATATCTTCACCATTTTTTCCCTCATTCAAAACTTTTTATGCTTTTTTTCTGTTTCCAATGCAGTTTTTTCCCATTTCTCTCCCGCTTTAATCCATTTTTGGCCATTTCTGACCAGTTTTTGCACATCTCTAACCTGCTTTAAAGCCTTTTTGGCCATTTCTATCCCAGTTTTTGCATATCTCTAACCCTTTTTAAGCCTTTTTTGGCTATACCTTAACCATTTTTGCCCTCCTTCAACTCTTATTAAGCTTTTTTTTCTTCAGTTTCTAACACAGTTTCTCCCAATTATTACCCGCTTTAATCCATTTTAGGCCATTTCTAACCCACTTTTACACATCTCTAACCTGCTTTAAAGCATTTTTGGCCATTTCCAACCATTTTTGGCACATCTATAAGCCCTTTTAAGCCATTTTTTGCCATTTCTAACCCATTTTTGCACATCTCTAACCCTTTTAAAGCCATTTTTGCCTCTTTCTACACGATGTTTTCTCGCTCTCAACCCGTTTTAAGCCATTTTTAGTTCTTTTCTAACTCATTTTTTGCCTGTTTCTCACACGATTTAAACCGTTTTCGGCTATATCTAACCCATTTTTGCTCACTCCTAACGCATTTTAAGCCATTTTTCACCATTTCTGTCCCAATTTAAACCTTTTGGGCCATTTCTAGCACAGTTTTGCAAACTTCTAACCCATTTTAAGCAATTTTTGGCCATTCCTACCCCAGTTTTACCCCTATCTAACCACCTTTAAGCCGCTTTTGGCCATTTATAACCCATTTTTCCTCAGCTCTAACCCTTTTTAAGCCTTTTTTGCTCTACCTGAACGATTTTTGCCAACTTTCCACTCGTTTTAAGGTTTTTTCTCTTCCCTTTCTAACCAAGTTTTCCCCATTTCTTACCTGCTTTAACCCATTTTTGCCATTTCTAACCATTGCACACACATCTCTAACCTGCTTTAAAGCCTTTTTGGCCATTTCTAACCCGCTTTTGGCCAACTTAGGCCATTTCTAACCCGTTTTCGCACAACTCTTACCCGCTTTAAAGCTTTTTTGGCCGTTTCTAACCCATTTTAAGCCAGCTTTGGTCATTCCTGACCCATTTTTGCACATCTCTAACCTTTTTTAAGCCGGTTTTGGCTATTTCTCACTCATCTCTGCTTACCTCTAACCCTTTTTAAACCGGTTTTGGCCATTTCTAATCCAATTTTTGAACATTTCTAACCCGTTTTAAATCATTTTTGGCCATTTCTATCCCATTTTTGCGTGTCTAGAACCCTTTTAATGCATTTTTGACTCATTCTAAACCACTTTTTCCCACTTTCCACCCGTTTTAAGCTAGTTTTTTTCTGTTTCTAACCCAGTTTTCCCCATTTCTTTACCCACTTGAATCCATTTTTGGCCATTTCTAGCCCATTTTTGCACATCTCTAACCTGCTTTAAAGCAGTTTTGGCCATTTCTAACCATTTCTGGCACATCTCTAACCTCTTTTAAGCCATTCTTTGCCATTTCTAACCCATTTCTGCTCATCTCTAGCCCTTTTAAAGACACGTTTGGGTCTTTCTACACCATTTTTTCTGACTTTCAACCTGGTTTAAGCCATTTTTCTTTCCTTTTCTAACTCATTTTTTGCCCATTGCTCACACGATTTAAACCATTTTTGGGTTTATCTAAACCATTTTTACACACTTCTAACACATTTTAAGCCATTTTTCACTATTTCTATCCCATTTTAAGGCGTTTTTCGCCATTTGTAACCCATTTTTGCATACATCTAACCCTTTTAAAGCCGTTTTTGGCTCTTTCTAAAACACTTTCTTCCACATTCAAGTAATTATAAGCATTTTTTTTTCTTTTCTGACCCATTTTTGGCCCAGTTCTCACACGTTTTATGCCATTTTCGGCTACATCTAACCCTTTTTTACCCACTACTAACCCATTTTAACCCTTTTTTGGCTATATCTAACCCATTTTAAGCTATTTTTGGCCATTTCTAACCCTTTTTTGCTCATCTCTAGCCCCTTTTAAGCCTAATTTGGCTTTTTCTAAACTGTTCTCGCATACCTCTAACCCTTTTAAGCCGGTTTTGGCCATTTCTAATGCATTTTTGTCCATTTTTGAAGCTTTTTAAATAAATTTTGGCCATTTCTATTCCATTTCTGCAAATCTCTAACCCTTTTAAAGCCATTTTTGGTTCTTTCTAAACCATTTCTCCCCACTTTCAACACGGTTTATGCTATTTTTTTTCCGTTTCTAACCCAGTTTTCTGCATTTCTCACCATCTTTAATCCATTTTTTTGCCACTTCTATATTCAATTGGACTTTCAATGTTTAGTCTGTGCTAAAACAGCAGAAGAGCCTTGCCAAAAACGCTCCTGCTGAACATGTTTAGCACAGAGCTTTGCCACTGTGACACAAACATTGCTGTCACTGGTCACTTTATCTCCTAAAAGTGCATTTGAATCCAACGTTTCTGGTGCCCTCTCTCCTTTCAAGAGCAGTTGTGACAGGGGAACACGAAGCGCTTGACCTCTAATCCCACAGCCGATGGGCCAGCAGGGAAAGTCCGGCTGGGCATCTTCAGCGCACAGTGAGCTTTGAAACTGTGTCACACACATTGCTGTCACCCCTCACTTTCCTACCTGAAAGTCCAATTGAATCCTACAACTCCTGTGCTTGCTCTTTGTCAGCAGCAGCAGAATATAGCAGTTACGTTTGGTCTCTGCTGAAACAGCAGAAGAGACATGCACAAAGTTCCTGCTGATCATCTTCAGCACATAGTGAGCTTTGCAACTGTGACACACACATTACTGTCACTTTATCTCCTAAAAGTCCATTTGAATGCAACCTTTCCAGGGCCCGCTCTTTCTGAGCAGCAGCACAGTGAGTAGAGCAGGAACGTTTAGACTCTTCTGAAAGAGCAGAAGAGCCAGGCCAAAATGTTCCTGCTCATCATCGTCAGCGCACAGCGAGCTTTGCAACTCTGCAACACACATTGCTGACACTCCTCCCTTTCCTGCCTGAAAGACCAGTTGAATCCAACATCTCTGTGCCAGCTCTCTGCTGAGCAGCAACAGAGAGAGTAGAGCAGCAATGTTTAGACTGTGCTAAAACAGCAGAAGAGCCTTGCGAAAAACCTCCTGCTGGTCATCTATAGCAAACAGTGAGCTTTGCAACTGTGACACAAACATTGCTGTCACTCTTCACTATTTCTCCAAAAAGACCGTTTGAATACAACCTCTCCAGTGCACGCTCTCTGTGAGCTGCAGCAAGAGTAAGTAGAGCAGGAAAGCCAGGCCAAAATGTTCCTACAGATCATCTTGAGCGCACAGCGAGCTTTGCAACTCTGCAACATACATTGCTGTCACTCCTCCCTTTCCTGCCTGAAAGACCAATTGAATCCAACATCTCTGTGCTCTCTCTCTGCTGAGCAGCAACAGAGAGAGTAGAGCAGCAATGTTTAGACTGTGCTAAAACAGCAGAAGAGCCTTGCAAAAAAGCTCCTGCTGACCATGTTTAGCACACAGTGAGCTTTAAACTCTGACGCAAACATTGCTGTCACTCTTCACTCTTTTTCCTAAAAGTGCATTTGAATCCAACGTTTCTGGTGCGCTCTCTTGTTTCGAGAGGAGTTGTGACAGGGGAGGACGAGCGCTTGGACTCTAATCCCACAGCCGAAGGGTCAGCAGGGAAACTGCTGCTGGGCATCTTCAGCACACAGTGAGCTTTGCAACTCTGCAACACGCATTGCTGTCACTCCTCCCTTTCTTGCCAGAAAGACCAATTGATTCCAACATCTCTGTGCCCGCTCTCTGCTGAGCAGCAACAGAGAGAGAGGATCAGGAATGTTTAGACTGGGCTAAAACAGCAGAAGTGCCTTGCAAAAAAGCTCCTGCTGATCATGTTTAGCACACAGTGAGCTTTAAACTGTGACACAAACATTGCTGCCACTCTTCACTCTTTCTCCTAAAAGTGCATTTGAATCCAATGTTTCTGGTGCGCTCTCTCGTTTCGAGAGGAGTTGTGACAGGGGAGGACGAGCGCTTGGACTCGAATCCCACAGCCGAAGGGCCAGCAGGGAAACTCCTGCTGGGCATCTTCAGCACACAGTGAGCTTTGCAACTCTGCAACAGACATTGCTGTCACTCCTCCCATTCCTGCCTGAAAGACCAACTGAATCCACCATCTCTGTGCCCGCTCTCGGCTGAGCAGCAACAGAGAGAGTAGAGCAGGAATGTTGAGACTGTTCTAAAACAGCAGAAGAGCCTTGCAAAAAAGCTCCTGCTGATCATGTTTAGCACACAGAGAGCTTTAAACTGTGACACAAACATTGCTGTCACTCCTCACTTTATCTCCTAAAAGTGCATTTGAATCCAACGTTTCTGGTGCGCTCTCTCGTTTCGAGAGGAGTTGTGACAGGGGAGGACGAGCGCTTGGACTCTAATGCCACAGCCGAAGGGCCAGCAGGGAAACTCCTGCTGGGCATCTTCAGCACACAGTGAGCTTTGCAACTCTGCAACACACATTGCTGTCACTCCTCCCTTTCCTGCCTGAAAGACCAATTGATTCCAACATCTCTGTGCCCGCTCTCTGCTGAGCAGCAACAGAAAGAGAGGAGCAGGAATGTTTAGACCGGGCTAAAACATCAGAAGTGCCTTGCAAAAAAGCTCCTGCTGATCATGTTTAGAACACAGTGAGCTTTAAACTGTGACACAAACATTGCTGCCACTCTTCACTCTTTCTCCTAAAAGTGCATTTGAACCCAACGTTTCTGGTGCGCTCTCTCGTTTCGAGAGGAGTTGTGACAGGGGAGGACGAGCGCTTGGACTCTAATCCCACATCCGAAGGGCCAGCAGGGAAACTCCTGCTGGGCATCTTCAGCACACAGTGAGCTTTGCAACTCTGCAACACACATTGCTGTCACCTCTCACTTTCCTACCTGAAAGTCCAATTGAATCCTACATCTCCTGTGCTTGCTCTTGGTGAGCAGTAGCAGAATATAGCACTTACGTTTGGACTCTGCTGAAACAGCAGAAGAGACAGTCCAGAAAGTTCCCACTGATCATCTTCAGCGCACAGTGAGCTTTGCAACTCTGAAACACACATTGCTGTCACTCCTCACTTCATCTCCTAATAGTCCCTTTGAATCCATGGTCTCTCGCGCCCTCTCTCGTTTGAACAGCAGCAGTGACAGGTGAACACGAGCTCTTGGCCTCTGCTCCCACAGCCGAAGAGCCAGGAGTGAAAGCTCCGGCTGGGCATCTTCAGCAATTAGTCAGCTTTGCAACTGTGACACATATATTGCGGTTGCTCCTCACTTTCCTACCTCAAAGTCCAATTGAATCCAAAATCTCTGTGCCCTTTCTCTGCTGGGCAGCAGCAGAGAGAGTAGAGCCGGAACGTTTTGTCCCTGCTAAAAGAGCAGAAGAGCCAGGACAAAATGTTCCTGCAGATCATCTTCAGCGCACAGCGAGCTTTGCAACTCTGCAACACGCATTGCTGTCACTCCTCCCTTTCCTGCCTGAAAGACCAACTGAATCCACCATCTCTGTGCCCGCTCTCTGCTGAGCAGCAACAGAGAGAGAGGATCAGGAATGTTTAGACTGGGCTAAAACAGCAGAAGTGCCTTGCAAAAAAGCTCCTGCTGATCATGTTTAGCACACAGTGAGCTTTAAACTGTGACACAAACATTGCTGCCACTCTTCACTCTTTCTCCTAAAAGTGCATTTGAATCCAACGTTTCTGGTGCGCTCTCTCGTTTCGAGAGGAGTTGTGACAGGGGAGGACGAGCGCTTGGACTCGAATCCCACAGCCGAAGGGCCAGCAGGGAAACTCCTGCTGGGCATCTTCAGCACACAGTGAGCTTTGCAACTCTGCAACAGACATTGCTGTCACTCCTCCCATTCCTGCCTGAAAGACCAACTGAATCCACCATCTCTGTGCCCGCTCTCGGCTGAGCAGCAACAGAGAGAGTAGAGCAGGAATGTTGAGACTGTTCTAAAACAGCAGAAGAGCCTTGCAAAAAAGCTCCTGCTGATCATGTTTAGCACACAGCGAGCTTTAAACTGTGACACAAACATTGCTGTCACTCCTCACTTTATCTCCTAAAAGTGCATTTGAATCCAACGTTTCTGGTGCGCTCTCTCGTTTCGAGAGGAGTTGTGACAGGGGAGGACGAGCGCTTGGACTCTAATGCCACAGCCGAAGGGCCAGCAGGGAAACTCCTGCTGGGCATCTTCAGCACACAGTGAGCTTTGCAACTCTGCAACACACATTGCTGTCACTCCTCCCTTTCCTGCCTGAAAGACCAATTGATTCCAACATCTCTGTGCCCGCTCTCTGCTGAGCAGCAACAGAAAGAGAGGAGCAGGAATGTTTAGACCGGGCTAAAACATCAGAAGTGCCTTGCAAAAAAGCTCCTGCTGATCATGTTTAGAACACAGTGAGCTTTAAACTGTGACACAAACATTGCTGCCACTCTTCACTCTTTCTCCTAAAAGTGCATTTGAACCCAACGTTTCTGGTGCGCTCTCTCGTTTCGAGAGGAGTTGTGACAGGGGAGGACGAGCGCTTGGACTCTAATGCCACAGCCGAAGGGCCAGCAGGGAAACTCCTGCTGGGCATCTTCAGCACACAGTGAGCTTTGCAACTCTGAAACACACATTGCTGTCACCTCTCACTTTCCTACCTCAAAGTCCAATTGAATCCTACATCTCCTGTGCTTGCTCTTGGTGAGCAGTAGCAGAATATAGCACTTACGTTTGGACTCTGCTGAAACAGCAGAAGAGACAGTCCAGAAAGTTCCCACTGATCATCTTCAGCGCACAGTGAGCTTTGCAACTCTGAAACACGCATTGCTGTCACTCCTCACTTCATCTCCTAATAGTCCCTTTGAATCCATGGTCTCTCGCGCCCTCTCTCGTTTGAACAGCAGCAGTGACAGGTGAACACGAGCTCTTGGCCTCTGCTCCCACAGCCGAAGAGCCAGGAGTGAAAGCTCCGGCTGGGCATCTTCAGCAACTAGTCAGCTTTGCAACTGTGACACATATATTGCGGTTGCTCCTCACTTTCCTACCTCAAAGTCCAATTGAATCCAAAATCTCTGGGCCCTTTCTCTGCTGGGCAGTAGCAGAGAGAGTAGAGCCGGAACGTTTTGTCCCTGCTAAAAGAGCAGAAGAGCCAGGACAAAATGTTCCTGCAGATCATCTTCAGCGCACAGCGAGCTTTGCAACTCTGCAACACGCATTGCTGTCACTCCTCCCTTTCCTGCCTGAAAGACCAACTGAATCCACCATGTCTGTGCCCGCTCTCTGCTGAGCAGCAACAGAAAGAGAGGAGCAGGAATGTTTAGACTGGGCTAAAAGAGCAGAAGCGCCTTGCAAAAAAGATCCTGCTGATCATGTTTAGCACACAGTGAGCTTTAAACTGTGACACAAACATTGCTGTCACTCTTCACTCTGTCTCCTAAAAGTGCATGTGAATCCAACGTTTCTGGTGCGCTCTCTTGTTTCGAGAGGAGTTGTGACAGGGGAGGACGAGCGCTTGGACTCTAATCCCACAGCCGAAGGGTCAGCAGGGAAACTGCTGCTGGGCATCTTCAGCACACAGTGAGCTTTGCAACTCTGCAACACGCATTGCTGTCACTCCTCCCTTTCTTGCCAGAAAGACCAATTGATTCCAACATCTCTGTGCCCGCTCTCTGCTGAGCAGCAACAGAGAGAGAGGATCAGGAATGTTTAGACTGGGCTAAAACAGCAGAAGTGCCTTGCAAAAAAGCTCCTGCTGATCATGTTTAGCACACAGTGAGCTTTAAACTGTGACACAAACATTGCTGCCACTCTTCACTCTTTCTCCTAAAAGTGCATTTGAATCCAACGTTTCTGGTGCGCTCTCTCGTTTCGAGAGGAGTTGTGACAGGGGAGGACGAGCGCTTGGACTCGAATCCCACAGCCGAAGGGCCAGCAGGGAAACTCCTGCTGGGCATCTTCAGCACACAGTGAGCTTTGCAACTCTGCAACAGACATTGCTGTCACTCCTCCCATTCCTGCCTGAAAGACCAACTGAATCCACCATCTCTGTGCCCGCTCTCGGCTGAGCAGCAACAGAGAGAGTAGAGCAGGAATGTTGAGACTGTTCTAAAACAGCAGAAGAGCCTTGCAAAAAAGCTCCTGCTGATCATGTTTAGCACACAGAGAGCTTTAAACTGTGACACAAACATTGCTGTCACTCCTCACTTTATCTCCTAAAAGTGCATTTGAATCCAACGTTTCTGGTGCGCTCTCTCGTTTCGAGAGGAGTTGTGACAGGGGAGGACGAGCGCTTGGACTCTAATGCCACAGCCGAAGGGCCAGCAGGGAAACTCCTGCTGGGCATCTTCAGCACACAGTGAGCTTTGCAACTCTGCAACACACATTGCTGTCACTCCTCCCTTTCCTGCCTGAAAGACCAATTGATTCCAACATCTCTGTGCCCGCTCTCTGCTGAGCAGCAACAGAAAGAGAGGAGCAGGAATGTTTAGACCGGGCTAAAACATCAGAAGTGCCTTGCAAAAAAGCTCCTGCTGATCATGTTTAGCACACAGAGAGCTTTAAACTGTGACACAAACATTGCTGTCACTCCTCACTTTATCTCCTAAAAGTGCATTTGAACCCAACGTTTCTGGTGCGCTCTCTCGTTTCGAGAGGAGTTGTGACAGGGGAGGACGAGCGCTTGGACTCTAATCCCACATCCGAAGGGCCAGCAGGGAAACTCCTGCTGGGCATCTTCAGCACACAGTGAGCTTTGCAACTCTGCAACACACATTGCTGTCACCTCTCACTTTCCTACCTCAAAGTCCAATTGAATCCTACATCTCCTGTGCTTGCTCTTGGTGAGCAGTAGCAGAATATAGCACTTACGTTTGGACTCTGCTGAAACAGCAGAAGAGACAGTCCAGAAAGTTCCCACTGATCATCTTCAGCGCACAGTGAGCTTTGCAACTCTGAAACACACATTGCTGTCACTCCTCACTTCATCTCCTAATAGTCCCTTTGAATCCATGGTCTCTCGCGCCCTCTCTCGTTTGAACAGCAGCAGTGACAGGTGAACACGAGCTCTTGGCCTCTGCTCCCACAGCCGAAGAGCCAGGAGTGAAAGCTCCGGCTGGGCATCTTCAGCAATTAGTCAGCTTTGCAACTGTGACACATATATTGCGGTTGCTCCTCACTTTCCTACCTCAAAGTCCAATTGAATCCAAAATCTCTGTGCCCTTTCTCTGCTGGGCAGCAGCAGAGAGAGTAGAGCCGGAACGTTTTGTCCCTGCTAAAAGAGCAGAAGAGCCAGGACAAAATGTTCCTGCAGATCATCTTCAGCGCACAGCGAGCTTTGCAACTCTGCAACACGCATTGCTGTCACTCCTCCCTTTCCTGCCTGAAAGACCAACTGAATCCACCATCTCTGTGCCCGCTCTCTGCTGAGCAGCAACAGAGAGAGAGGATCAGGAATGTTTAGACTGGGCTAAAACAGCAGAAGTGCCTTGCAAAAAAGCTCCTGCTGATCATGTTTAGCACACAGTGAGCTTTAAACTGTGACACAAACATTGCTGCCACTCTTCACTCTTTCTCCTAAAAGTGCATTTGAATCCGACGTTTCTGGTGCGCTCTCTCGTTTCGAGAGGAGTTGTGACAGGGGAGGACGAGCGCTTGGACTCGAATCCCACAGCCGAAGGGCCAGCAGGGAAACTCCTGCTGGGCATCTTCAGCACACAGTGAGCTTTGCAACTCTGCAACAGACATTGCTGTCACTCCTCCCATTCCTGCCTGAAAGACCAACTGAATCCACCATCTCTGTGCCCGCTCTCGGCTGAGCAGCAACAGAGAGAGTAGAGCAGGAATGTTGAGACTGTTCTAAAACAGCAGAAGAGCCTTGCAAAAAAGCTCCTGCTGATCATGTTTAGCACACAGAGAGCTTTAAACTGTGACACAAACATTGCTGTCACTCCTCACTTTATCTCCTAAAAGTGCATTTGAATCCAACGTTTCTGGTGCGCTCTCTCGTTTCGAGAGGAGTTGTGACAGGGGAGGACGAGCGCTTGGACTCTAATGCCACAGCCGAAGGGCCAGCAGGGAAACTCCTGCTGGGCATCTTCAGCACACAGTGAGCTTTGCAACTCTGCAACACACATTGCTGTCACTCCTCCCTTTCCTGCCTGAAAGACCAATTGATTCCAACATCTCTGTGCCCGCTCTCTGCTGAGCAGCAACAGAAAGAGAGGAGCAGGAATGTTTAGACCGGGCTAAAACATCAGAAGTGCCTTGCAAAAAAGCTCCTGCTGATCATGTTTAGAACACAGTGAGCTTTAAACTGTGACACAAACATTGCTGCCACTCTTCACTCTTTCTCCTAAAAGTGCATTTGAACCCAACGTTTCTGGTGCGCTCTCTCGTTTCGAGAGGAGTTGTGACAGGGGAGGACGAGCACTTGGACTCTAATCCCACATCCGAAGGGCCAGCAGGGAAACTCCTGCTGGGCATCTTCAGCACACAGTGAGCTTTGCAACTCTGCAACACACATTGCTGTCACCTCTCACTTTCCTACCTCAAAGTCCAATTGAATCCTACATCTCCTGTGCTTGCTCTTGGTGAGCAGTAGCAGAATATAGCACTTACGTTTGGACTCTGCTGAAACAGCAGAAGAGACAGTCCAGAAAGTTCCCACTGATCATCTTCAGCGCACAGTGAGCTTTGCAACTCTGAAACACACATTGCTGTCACTCCTCACTTCATCTCCTAATAGTCCCTTTGAATCCATGGTCTCTCGCGCCCTCTCTCGTTTGAACAGCAGCAGTGACAGGTGAACACGAGCTCTTGGCCTCTGCTCCCACAGCCGAAGAGCCAGGAGTGAAAGCTCCGGCTGGGCATCTTCAGCAATTAGTCAGCTTTGCAACTGTGACACATATATTGCGGTTGCTCCTCACTTTCCTACCTCAAAGTCCAATTGAATCCAAAATCTCTGTGCCCTTTCTCTGCTGGGCAGCAGCAGAGAGAGTAGAGCCGGAACGTTTTGTCCCTGCTAAAAGAGCAGAAGAGCCAGGACAAAATGTTCCTGCAGATCATCTTCAGCGCACAGCGAGCTTTGCAACTCTGCAACACGCATTGCTGTCACTCCTCCCTTTCCTGCCTGAAAGACCAACTGAATCCACCATCTCTGTGCCCGCTCTCTGCTGAGCAGCAACAGAGAGAGAGGATCAGGAATGTTTAGACTGGGCTAAAACAGCAGAAGTGCCTTGCAAAAAAGCTCCTGCTGATCATGTTTAGCACACAGTGAGCTTTAAACTGTGACACAAACATTGCTGCCACTCTTCACTCTTTCTCCTAAAAGTGCATTTGAATCCAACGTTTCTGGTGCGCTCTCTCGTTTCGAGAGGAGTTGTGACAGGGGAGGACGAGCGCTTGGACTCGAATCCCACAGCCGAAGGGCCAGCAGGGAAACTCCTGCTGGGCATCTTCAGCACACAGTGAGCTTTGCAACTCTGCAACAGACATTGCTGTCACTCCTCCCATTCCTGCCTGAAAGACCAACTGAATCCACCATCTCTGTGCCCGCTCTCGGCTGAGCAGCAACAGAGAGAGTAGAGCAGGAATGTTGAGACTGTTCTAAAACAGCAGAAGAGCCTTGCAAAAAAGCTCCTGCTGATCATGTTTAGCACACAGCGAGCTTTAAACTGTGACACAAACATTGCTGTCACTCCTCACTTTATCTCCTAAAAGTGCATTTGAATCCAACGTTTCTGGTGCGCTCTCTCGTTTCGAGAGGAGTTGTGACAGGGGAGGACGAGCGCTTGGACTCTAATGCCACAGCCGAAGGGCCAGCAGGGAAACTCCTGCTGGGCATCTTCAGCACACAGTGAGCTTTGCAACTCTGCAACACACATTGCTGTCACTCCTCCCTTTCCTGCCTGAAAGACCAATTGATTCCAACATCTCTGTGCCCGCTCTCTGCTGAGCAGCAACAGAAAGAGAGGAGCAGGAATGTTTAGACCGGGCTAAAACATCAGAAGTGCCTTGCAAAAAAGCTCCTGCTGATCATGTTTAGAACACAGTGAGCTTTAAACTGTGACACAAACATTGCTGCCACTCTTCACTCTTTCTCCTAAAAGTGCATTTGAACCCAACGTTTCTGGTGCGCTCTCTCGTTTCGAGAGGAGTTGTGACAGGGGAGGACGAGCGCTTGGACTCTAATGCCACAGCCGAAGGGCCAGCAGGGAAACTCCTGCTGGGCATCTTCAGCACACAGTGAGCTTTGCAACTCTGAAACACACATTGCTGTCACCTCTCACTTTCCTACCTCAAAGTCCAATTGAATCCTACATCTCCTGTGCTTGCTCTTGGTGAGCAGTAGCAGAATATAGCACTTACGTTTGGACTCTGCTGAAACAGCAGAAGAGACAGTCCAGAAAGTTCCCACTGATCATCTTCAGCGCACAGTGAGCTTTGCAACTCTGAAACACGCATTGCTGTCACTCCTCACTTCATCTCCTAATAGTCCCTTTGAATCCATGGTCTCTCGCGCCCTCTCTCGTTTGAACAGCAGCAGTGACAGGTGAACACGAGCTCTTGGCCTCTGCTCCCACAGCCGAAGAGCCAGGAGTGAAAGCTCCGGCTGGGCATCTTCAGCAACTAGTCAGCTTTGCAACTGTGACACATATATTGCGGTTGCTCCTCACTTTCCTACCTCAAAGTCCAATTGAATCCAAAATCTCTGGGCCCTTTCTCTGCTGGGCAGTAGCAGAGAGAGTAGAGCCGGAACGTTTTGTCCCTGCTAAAAGAGCAGAAGAGCCAGGACAAAATGTTCCTGCAGATCATCTTCAGCGCACAGCGAGCTTTGCAACTCTGCAACACGCATTGCTGTCACTCCTCCCTTTCCTGCCTGAAAGACCAACTGAATCCACCATGTCTGTGCCCGCTCTCTGCTGAGCAGCAACAGAAAGAGAGGAGCAGGAATGTTTAGACTGGGCTAAAAGAGCAGAAGCGCCTTGCAAAAAAGATCCTGCTGATCATGTTTAGCACACAGTGAGCTTTAAACTGTGACACAAACATTGCTGTCACTCTTCACTCTGTCTCCTAAAAGTGCATGTGAATCCAACGTTTCTGGTGCGCTCTCTTGTTTCGAGAGGAGTTGTGACAGGGGAGGACGAGCGCTTGGACTCTAATCCCACAGCCGAAGGGTCAGCAGGGAAACTGCTGCTGGGCATCTTCAGCACACAGTGAGCTTTGCAACTCTGCAACACGCATTGCTGTCACTCCTCCCTTTCTTGCCAGAAAGACCAATTGATTCCAACATCTCTGTGCCCGCTCTCTGCTGAGCAGCAACAGAGAGAGAGGATCAGGAATGTTTAGACTGGGCTAAAACAGCAGAAGTGCCTTGCAAAAAAGCTCCTGCTGATCATGTTTAGCACACAGTGAGCTTTAAACTGTGACACAAACATTGCTGCCACTCTTCACTCTTTCTCCTAAAAGTGCATTTGAATCCAACGTTTCTGGTGCGCTCTCTCGTTTCGAGAGGAGTTGTGACAGGGGAGGACGAGCGCTTGGACTCGAATCCCACAGCCGAAGGGCCAGCAGGGAAACTCCTGCTGGGCATCTTCAGCACACAGTGAGCTTTGCAACTCTGCAACAGACATTGCTGTCACTCCTCCCATTCCTGCCTGAAAGACCAACTGAATCCACCATCTCTGTGCCCGCTCTCGGCTGAGCAGCAACAGAGAGAGTAGAGCAGGAATGTTGAGACTGTTCTAAAACAGCAGAAGAGCCTTGCAAAAAAGCTCCTGCTGATCATGTTTAGCACACAGAGAGCTTTAAACTGTGACACAAACATTGCTGTCACTCCTCACTTTATCTCCTAAAAGTGCATTTGAATCCAACGTTTCTGGTGCGCTCTCTCGTTTCGAGAGGAGTTGTGACAGGGGAGGACGAGCGCTTGGACTCTAATGCCACAGCCGAAGGGCCAGCAGGGAAACTCCTGCTGGGCATCTTCAGCACACAGTGAGCTTTGCAACTCTGCAACACACATTGCTGTCACTCCTCCCTTTCCTGCCTGAAAGACCAATTGATTCCAACATCTCTGTGCCCGCTCTCTGCTGAGCAGCAACAGAAAGAGAGGAGCAGGAATGTTTAGACCGGGCTAAAACATCAGAAGTGCCTTGCAAAAAAGCTCCTGCTGATCATGTTTAGCACACAGAGAGCTTTAAACTGTGACACAAACATTGCTGTCACTCCTCACTTTATCTCCTAAAAGTGCATTTGAACCCAACGTTTCTGGTGCGCTCTCTCGTTTCGAGAGGAGTTGTGACAGGGGAGGACGAGCGCTTGGACTCTAATCCCACATCCGAAGGGCCAGCAGGGAAACTCCTGCTGGGCATCTTCAGCACACAGTGAGCTTTGCAACTCTGCAACACACATTGCTGTCACCTCTCACTTTCCTACCTCAAAGTCCAATTGAATCCTACATCTCCTGTGCTTGCTCTTGGTGAGCAGTAGCAGAATATAGCACTTACGTTTGGACTCTGCTGAAACAGCAGAAGAGACAGTCCAGAAAGTTCCCACTGATCATCTTCAGCGCACAGTGAGCTTTGCAACTCTGAAACACACATTGCTGTCACTCCTCACTTCATCTCCTAATAGTCCCTTTGAATCCATGGTCTCTCGCGCCCTCTCTCGTTTGAACAGCAGCAGTGACAGGTGAACACGAGCTCTTGGCCTCTGCTCCCACAGCCGAAGAGCCAGGAGTGAAAGCTCCGGCTGGGCATCTTCAGCAATTAGTCAGCTTTGCAACTGTGACACATATATTGCGGTTGCTCCTCACTTTCCTACCTCAAAGTCCAATTGAATCCAAAATCTCTGTGCCCTTTCTCTGCTGGGCAGCAGCAGAGAGAGTAGAGCCGGAACGTTTTGTCCCTGCTAAAAGAGCAGAAGAGCCAGGACAAAATGTTCCTGCAGATCATCTTCAGCGCACAGCGAGCTTTGCAACTCTGCAACACGCATTGCTGTCACTCCTCCCTTTCCTGCCTGAAAGACCAACTGAATCCACCATCTCTGTGCCCGCTCTCTGCTGAGCAGCAACAGAGAGAGAGGATCAGGAATGTTTAGACTGGGCTAAAACAGCAGAAGTGCCTTGCAAAAAAGCTCCTGCTGATCATGTTTAGCACACAGTGAGCTTTAAACTGTGACACAAACATTGCTGCCACTCTTCACTCTTTCTCCTAAAAGTGCATTTGAATCCGACGTTTCTGGTGCGCTCTCTCGTTTCGAGAGGAGTTGTGACAGGGGAGGACGAGCGCTTGGACTCGAATCCCACAGCCGAAGGGCCAGCAGGGAAACTCCTGCTGGGCATCTTCAGCACACAGTGAGCTTTGCAACTCTGCAACAGACATTGCTGTCACTCCTCCCATTCCTGCCTGAAAGACCAACTGAATCCACCATCTCTGTGCCCGCTCTCGGCTGAGCAGCAACAGAGAGAGTAGAGCAGGAATGTTGAGACTGTTCTAAAACAGCAGAAGAGCCTTGCAAAAAAGCTCCTGCTGATCATGTTTAGCACACAGAGAGCTTTAAACTGTGACACAAACATTGCTGTCACTCCTCACTTTATCTCCTAAAAGTGCATTTGAATCCAACGTTTCTGGTGCGCTCTCTCGTTTCGAGAGGAGTTGTGACAGGGGAGGACGAGCGCTTGGACTCTAATGCCACAGCCGAAGGGCCAGCAGGGAAACTCCTGCTGGGCATCTTCAGCACACAGTGAGCTTTGCAACTCTGCAACACACATTGCTGTCACTCCTCCCTTTCCTGCCTGAAAGACCAATTGATTCCAACATCTCTGTGCCCGCTCTCTGCTGAGCAGCAACAGAAAGAGAGGAGCAGGAATGTTTAGACCGGGCTAAAACATCAGAAGTGCCTTGCAAAAAAGCTCCTGCTGATCATGTTTAGAACACAGTGAGCTTTAAACTGTGACACAAACATTGCTGCCACTCTTCACTCTTTCTCCTAAAAGTGCATTTGAACCCAACGTTTCTGGTGCGCTCTCTCGTTTCGAGAGGAGTTGTGACAGGGGAGGACGAGCACTTGGACTCTAATCCCACATCCGAAGGGCCAGCAGGGAAACTCCTGCTGGGCATCTTCAGCACACAGTGAGCTTTGCAACTCTGCAACACACATTGCTGTCACCTCTCACTTTCCTACCTCAAAGTCCAATTGAATCCTACATCTCCTGTGCTTGCTCTTGGTGAGCAGTAGCAGAATATAGCACTTACGTTTGGACTCTGCTGAAACAGCAGAAGAGACAGTCCAGAAAGTTCCCACTGATCATCTTCAGCGCACAGTGAGCTTTGCAACTCTGAAACACACATTGCTGTCACTCCTCACTTCATCTCCTAATAGTCCCTTTGAATCCATGGTCTCTCGCGCCCTCTCTCGTTTGAACAGCAGCAGTGACAGGTGAACACGAGCTCTTGGCCTCTGCTCCCACAGCCGAAGAGCCAGGAGTGAAAGCTCCGGCTGGGCATCTTCAGCAATTAGTCAGCTTTGCAACTGTGACACATATATTGCGGTTGCTCCTCACTTTCCTACCTCAAAGTCCAATTGAATCCAAAATCTCTGTGCCCTTTCTCTGCTGGGCAGCAGCAGAGAGAGTAGAGCCGGAACGTTTTGTCCCTGCTAAAAGAGCAGAAGAGCCAGGACAAAATGTTCCTGCAGATCATCTTCAGCGCACAGCGAGCTTTGCAACTCTGCAACACGCATTGCTGTCACTCCTCCCTTTCCTGCCTGAAAGACCAACTGAATCCACCATCTCTGTGCCCGCTCTCTGCTGAGCAGCAACAGAAAGAGAGGAGCAGGAATGTTGAGACTGGGCTGAAAGAGCAGAAGCGCCTTGCAAAAAAGCTCCTGCTGATCATGTTTAGCACACAGTGAGCTTTAAACTGTGACACAAACATTGCTGTCACTCTTCACTCTGTCTCCTAAAAGTGCATTTGAATCCAACGTTTCTGGTGCGCTCTCTTGTTTCGAGAGGAGTTGTGACAGGGGAGGACGAGCGCTTGGACTCTAATCCCACAGCCGAAGGGTCAGCAGGGAAACTGCTGCTGGGCATCTTCAGCACACAGTGAGCTTTGCAACTCTGCAACACGCATTGCTGTCACTCCTCCCTTTCTTGCCAGAAAGACCAATTGATTCCAACATCTCTGTGCCCGCTCTCTGCTGAGCAGCAACAGAGAGAGAGGATCAGGAATGTTTAGACTGGGCTAAAACAGCAGAAGTGCCTTGCAAAAAAGCTCCTGCTGATCATGTTTAGCACACAGTGAGCTTTAAACTGTGACACAAACATTGCTGCCACTCTTCACTCTTTCTCCTAAAAGTGCATTTGAATCCAACGTTTCTGGTGCGCTCTCACGTTTCGAGAGGAGTTGTGACAGGGGAGGACGAGCGCTTGGACTCGAATCCCACAGCCGAAGGGCCAGCAGGGAAACTCCTGCTGGGCATCTTCAGCACACAGTGAGCTTTGCAACTCTGCAACACACATTGCTGTCACCTCTCACTTTCCTACCTCAAAGTCCAATTGAATCCTACATCTCCTGTGCTTGCTCTTTGGGAGCAGTAGCAGAATATAGCACTTACGTTTGGACTCTGCTGAAACAGCAGAAGATACAGTCCAGAAAGTTCCCACTGGTCATCTTCAGAGCACAGCGATCTTTGCAACTCTGCAACAGACATTGCTGTCACTCCTCCCATTCCTGCCTGAAAGACCAACTGAATCCACCATCTCTGTGCCCGCTCTCGGCTGAGCAGCAACAGAGAGAGTAGAGCAGGAATGTTGAGACTGTTCTAAAACAGCAGAAGAGCCTTGCAAAAAAGCTCCTGCTGATCATGTTTAGCACACAGAGAGCTTTAAACTGTGACACAAACATTGCTGTCACTCCTCACTTTATCTCCTAAAAGTGCATTTGAATCCAACGTTTCTGGTGCGCTCTCTCGTTTCGAGGGGGTTGTGACAGGGGAGGACGAGCGCTTGGACTCTAATCCCACAGCCGAAGGGCCAGCAGGGAAACTCCTGCTGGGCATCTTCAGCACACAGTGAGCTTTGCAACTCTGCAACACACATTGCTGTCACTCCTCCCTTTCCTGCCTGAAAGACCAATTGATTCCAACATCTCTGTGCCCGCTCTCTGCTGAGCAGCAACAGAAAGAGAGGAGCAGGAATGTTTAGACTGGGCTAAAACATCAGAAGTGCCTTGCAAAAAAGCTCCTGCTGATCATGTTTAGAACACAGTGAGCTTTAAACTGTGACACAAACATTGCTGCCACTCTTCACTCTTTCTCCTAAAAGTGCATTTGAACCCAACGTTTCTGGTGCGCTCTCTCGTTTCGAGAGGAGTTGTGACAAGGGAGGACGAGCGCTTGGACTCTAATCCCACAGCCGAAGGGCCAGCAGGGAAACTCCTGCTGGGCATCTTCAGCACACAGTGAGCTTTGCAACTCTGCAACACACATTGCTGTCACCTCTCACTTTCCTACCTCAAAGTCCAATTGAATCCTACATCTCCTGTGCTTGCTCTTTGTGAGCAGTAGCAGAATATAGCACTTACGTTTGGACTCTGCTGAAACAGCAGAAGAGACAGTCCAGAAAGTTCCCACTGATCATCTTCAGCGCGCAGTGAGCTTTGCAACGCTGAAACACACATTGCTGTCACTCCTCACTTCATCTCCTAATAGTCCCTTTGAATCCATGGTCTCTCGCGCCCTCTCTCGTTTGAACAGCAGCAGTGACAGGTGAACACGAGCTCTTGGCCTCTGCTCCCACAGCCGAAGAGCCAGGAGTGAAAGCTCCGGCTGGGCATCTTCAGCAATTAGTCAGCTTTGCAACTGTGACACATATATTGCGGTTGCTCCTCACTTTCCTACCTCAAAGTCCAATTGAATCCAAAATCTCTGTGCCCTTTCTCTGCTGGGCAGCAGCAGAGAGAGTAGAGCCGGAACGTTTTGTCCCTGCTAAAAGAGCAGAAGAGCCAGGACAAAATGTTCCTGCAGATCATCTTCAGCGCACAGCGATCTTTGCAACTCTGCAACACGCATTGCTGTCACTCCTCCCATTCCTGCCTGAAAGACCAACTGAATCCACCATCTCTGTGCCCGCTCTCGGCTGAGCACCAACAGAGAGAGTAGAGCAGGAATGTTGAGACTGTTCTAAAACAGCAGAAGAGCCTTGCAAAAAAGCTCCTGCTGATCATGTTTAGCACACAGAGAGCTTTAAACTGTGACACAAACATTGCTGTCACTCCTCACTTTATCTCCTTAAAGTGCATTTGAATCCAACGTTTCTGGTGCGCTCTCTCGTTTCGAGAGGAGTCGTGACAGGGGAGGACGAGCGCTTGGACTCTAATGCCACAGCCGAAGGGCCAGCAGGGAAACTCCTGCTGGGCATCTTCAGCACACAGTGAGCTTTGCAACTCTGCAACACACATTGCTGTCACTCCTCCCTTTCCTGCCTGAAAGACCAATTGATTCCAACATCTCTGTGCCCGCTCTCTGCTGAGCAGCAACAGAAAGAGAGGAGCAGGAATGTTTAGACTGGGCTAAAACATCAGAAGTGCCTTGCAAAAAAGCTCCTGCTGATCATGTTTAGAACACAGTGAGCTTTAAACTGTGACACAAACATTGCTGCCACTCTTCACTCTTTCTCCTAAAAGTGCATTTGAACCCAACGTTTCTGGTGCGCTCTCTCGTTTCGAGAGGAGTTGTGACAGGGGAGGACGAGCGCTTGGACTCTAATCCCACAGCCGAAGGGCCAGCAGGGAAACTCCTGCTGGGCATCTTCAGCACACAGTGAGCTTTGCAACTCTGCAACACACATTGCTGTCACCTCTCACTTTCCTACCTCAAAGTCCAATTGAATCCTACATCTCCTGTGCTTGCTCTTTGTGAGCAGTAGCAGAATATAGCACTTACGTTTGGACTCTGCTGAAACAGCAGAAGAGACAGTCCAGAAAGTTCCCACTGATCATCTTCAGCGCACAGTGAGCTTTGCAACTCTGAAACACACATTGCTGTCACTCCTCACTTCATCTCCTAATAGTCCCTTTGAATCCATGGTCTCTCGCGCCCTCTCTCGTTTGAACAGCAGCAGTGACAGGTGAACACGAGCTCTTGGCCTCTGCTCCCACAGCCGAAGAGCCAGGAGTGAAAGCTCCGGCTGGGCATCTTCAGCAATTAGTCAGCTTTGCAACTGTGACACATATATTGCGGTTGCTCCTCACTTTCCTACCTCAAAGTCCAATTGAATCCAAAATCTCTGTGCCCTTTCTCTGCTGGGCAGCAGCAGAGAGAGTAGAGCCGGAACGTTTTGTCCCTGCTAAAAGAGCAGAAGAGCCAGGACAAAATGTTCCTGCAGATCATCTTCAGCGCACAGCGAGCTTTGCAACTCTGCAACACGCATTGCTGTCACTCCTCCCTTTCCTGCCTGAAAGACCAACTGAATCCACCATCTCTGTGCCCGCTCTCGGCTGAGCAGCAACAGAGAGAGTAGAGCAGGAATGTTGAGACTGTGCTAAAACAGCAGAAGAGCCTTGCAAAAAAGCTCCTGCTGATCATGTTTAGCACACAGTGAGCTTTAAACTGTGACACAACCATTGCTGCCACTCTTCACTCTTTCTCCTAAAAGTGCATTTCAACCCAACGTTTCTGGTGCGCTCTCTCGTTTCGAGAGGAGTTGTGACAGGGGAGGACGAGCGCTTGGACTCTAATCCCACAGCCGAAGGGCCAGCAGGGAAAATCCTGCTGGGCATCTTCAGCACACAGTTAGCTTTGCAACTCTAAAACACACATTGCTGTCACCTCTCACTTTCCTACCTGAAAGTCCAATTGATTCCAAACTCTCTGTGCCCGCTCTCTGCTGAGCAGCAACAGAAAGAGAGGAGCAGAAATGTTTAGACTGTGCTAAAACAGCAGAAGAGCCTTGCAAAAAAGCTCCTGCTTATCATGTTTAGCACACAGCGAGCTTTGAACTGTGACACAAACATTGCTGTCACTCTTCACTCTGTCTCCTAAAAGTGCATTTGAATCCAACGTTTCTGGTGCGCGCTCTCGTTTCGAGAGGAGCTGTGACAGGGGAGGACGAGCGCTTGGACTCTAATCCCACAGCCGAAGGGCCAGCAGGGAAACTCCTGCTGGGCATCTTCAGCACACAGTGAGCTTTGCAACTCTGCAACACACATTGCTGTCACCTCTCACTTTCCTACCTCAAAGTCCAATTGAATCCTACATCTCCTGTGCTTGCTCTTGGTGAGCAGTAGCAGAATATAGCACTTACGTTTGGACTCTGCTGAAACAGCAGAAGAGCCTTGCAAAAAAGCTCCTGCTGATCATGTTTAGCACACAGCGAGCTTTAAACTGTGACACAAACATTGCTGTCACTCCTCACTTTATCTCCTAAAAGTGCATTTGAATCCAACGTTTCTGGTGCGCTCTCTCGTTTCGAGAGGAGTTGTGACATGGGAGGACGAGCGCTTGGAATCTAATCCCACAGCCGAAGGGCCAGCAGGGAAACTCCTGCTGGGCATCTTCAGCACACAGTGAGCTTTGCAACTCTGCAACACACATTGCTGTCACTCCTCCCTTTCCTGCCTGAAAGACCAATTGATTCCAACATCTCTGTGCCCGCTCTCTGCTGAGCAGCAACAGAAAGAGAGGAGCAGGAATGTTTAGACTGGGCTAAAACAGCAGAAGTGCCTTGCAAAAAAGCTCCTGCTGATCATGTTTAGCACACAGTGAGCTTTAAACTGTGACACAAACATTGCTGCCACTCTTCACTCTTTCTCCTAAAAGTGCATTTGAATCCAGCGTTTCTGGTGCGCTCTCTCGTTTCGAGAGGAGTTGTGACAGGGGAGGACGAACGCTTGGACTCTAATCCCTCAGCCGAAGGGCCAGCAGGTAAACTCCTGCTGGGCATCTTCAGCACACAGTGAGCTTTGCAACTCTGAAACACACATTGCTGTCACCTCTCACTTTCCTACCTCAAAGTCCAATTGAATCCTACATCTCCTGTGCTTGCTCTTTGTGAGCAGTAGCAGAATATAGCACTTACGTTTGGACTCTGCTGAAACAGCAGAAGAGACAGTCCAGAAAGTTCCCACTGATCATCTTCAGCGCGCAGTGAGCTTTGCAACGCTGAAACACACATTGCTGTCACTCCTCACTTCATCTCCTAATAGTCCCTTTGAATCCATGGTCTCTCGCGCCCTCTCTCGTTTGAACAGCAGCAGTGACAGGTGAACACGAGCTCTTGGCCTCTGCTCCCACAGCCGAAGAGCCAGGAGTGAAAGCTCCGGCTGGGCATCTTCAGCAATTAGTCAGCTTTGCAACTGTGACACATATATTGCGGTTGCTCCTCACTTTCCTACCTCAAAGTCCAATTGAATCCAAAATCTCTGTGCCCTTTCTCTGCTGGGCAGCAGCAGAGAGAGTAGAGCCGGAACGTTTTGTCCCTGCTAAAAGAGCAGAAGAGCCAGGACAAAATGTTCCTGCAGATCATCTTCAGCGCACAGCGAGCTTTGCAACTCTGCAACACGCATTGCTGTCACTCCTCCCTTTCCTGCCTGAAAGACCAACTGAATCCACCATCTCTGTGCCCGCTCTCTGCTGAGCAGCAACAGAGAGAGTAGAGCAGGAATGTTGAGACTGTTCTAAAACAGCAGAAGAGCCTTGCAAAAAAGCTCCTGCTGATCATGTTTAGCACACAGAGAGCTTTAAACTGTGACACAAACATTGCTGTCACTCCTCACTTTATCTCCTAAAAGTGCATTTGAATCCAACGTTTCTGGTGCGCTCTCTCGTTTCGAGAGGAGTCGTGACAGGGGAGGACGAGCGCTTGGACTCTAATGCCACAGCCGAAGGGCCAGCAGGGAAACTCCTGCTGGGCATCTTCAGCACACAGTGAGCTTTGCAACTCTGCAACACACATTGCTGTCACTCCTCCCTTTCCTGCCTGAAAGACCAATTGATTCCAACATCTCTGTGCCCGCTCTCTGCTGAGCAGCAACAGAAAGAGAGGAGCAGGAATGTTTAGACTGGGCTAAAACATCAGAAGTGCCTTGCAAAAAAGCTCCTGCTGATCATGTTTAGAACACAGTGAGCTTTAAACTGTGACACAAACATTGCTGCCACTCTTCACTCTTTCTCCTAAAAGTGCATTTGAACCCAACGTTTCTGGTGCGCTCTCTCGTTTCGAGAGGAGTTGTGACAGGGGAGGACGAGCGCTTGGACTCTAATCCCACAGCCGAAGGGCCAGCAGGGAAACTCCTGCTGGGCATCTTCAGCACACAGTGAGCTTTGCAACTCTGCAACACACATTGCTGTCACCTCTCACTTTCCTACCTCAAAGTCCAATTGAATCCTACATCTCCTGTGCTTGCTCTTGGTGAGCAGTAGCAGAATATAGCACTTACGTTTGGACTCTGCTGAAACAGCAGAAGAGACAGTCCAGAAAGTTCCCACTGATCATCTTCAGCGCACAGTGAGCTTTGCAACTCTGAAACACACATTGCTGTCACTCCTCACTTCATCTCCTAATAGTCCCTTTGAATCCATGGTCTCTCGCGCCCTCTCTCGTTTGAACAGCAGCAGTGACAGGTGAACACGAGCTCTTGGCCTCTGCTCCCACAGCCGAAGAGCCAGGAGTGAAAGCTCCGGCTGGGCATCTTCAGCAATTAGTCAGCTTTGCAACTGTGACACATATATTGCGGTTGCTCCTCACTTTCCTACCTCAAAGTCCAATTGAATCCAAAATCTCTGTGCCCTTTCTCTGCTGGGCAGCAGCAGAGAGAGTAGAGCCGGAACGTTTTGTCCCTGCTAAAAGAGCAGAAGAGCCAGGACAAAATGTTCCTGCAGATCATCTTCAGCGCACAGCGAGCTTTGCAACTCTGCAACACGCATTGCTGTCACTCCTCCCTTTCCTGCCTGAAAGACCAACTGAATCCACCATCTCTGTGCCCGCTCTCGGCTGAGCAGCAACAGAGAGAGTAGAGCAGGAATGTTGAGACTGTGCTAAAACAGCAGAAGAGCCTTGCAAAAAAGCTCCTGCTGATCATGTTTAGCACACAGTGAGCTTTAAACTGTGACACAAACATTGCTGCCACTCTTCACTCTTTCTCCTAAAAGTGCATTTCAACCCAACGTTTCTGGTGCGCTCTCTCGTTTCGAGAGGAGTTGTGACAGGGGAGGACGAGCGCTTGGACTCTAATCCCACAGCTGAAGGGCCAGCAGGGAAACTCCTGCTGGGCATCTTCAGCACACAGTTAGCTTTGCAACTCTAAAACACACATTGCTGTCACCTCTCACTTTCCTACCTGAAAGTCCAATTGATTCCAAACTCTCTGTGCCCGCTCTCTGCTGAGCAGCAACAGAAAGAGAGGAGCAGGAATGTTTAGACTGTGCTAAAACAGCAGAAGAGCCTTGCAAAAAAGCTCCTGCTTATCATGTTTAGCACACAGCGAGCTTTGAACTGTGACACAAACATTGCTGTCACTCTTCACTCTGTCTCCTAAAAGTGCATTTGAATCCAACGTTTCTGGTGCGCGCTCTCGTTTCGAGAGGAGCTGTGACAGGGGAGGACGAGCGCTTGGACTCTAATCCCACAGCCGAAGGGCCAGCAGGGAAACTCCTGCTGGGCATCTTCAGCACACAGTGAGCTTTGCAACTCTGTAACACATATTGCTGTCACCTCTCACTTTCCTACCTGAAAGTCCAATTGAATCCTACATCTCCTGTGCTTGCTCTTTGTGAGCAGTAGCAGAATATAGCACATACGTTTGGACTCTGCTGAAACAGCAGAAGAGCCTTGCAAAAAAGCTCCTGCTGATCATGTTTAGCACACAGCGAGCTTTAAACTGTGACACAAACATTGCTGTCACTCCTCACTTTATCTCCTAAAAGTGCATTTGAATCCAACGTTTCTGGTGCGCTCTCTCGTTCCGAGAGGAGTTGTGACATGGGAGGACGAGCGCTTGGAATCTAATCCCACAGCCGAAGGGCCAGCAGGGAAACTCCTGCTGGGCATCTTCAGCACACAGTGAGCTTTGCAACTCTGCAACACACATTGCTGTCACTCCTCCCTTTCCTGCCTGAAAGACCAATTGATTCCAACATCTCTGTGCCCCCTCTCTGCTGAGCAGCAACAGAAAGAGAGGAGCAGGAATGTTTAGACTGGGCTAAAACAGCAGAAGTGCCTTGCAAAAAAGCTCCTGCTGATCATGTTTAGCACACAGTGAGCTTTAAACTGTGACACAAACATTGCTGCCACTCTTCACTCTTTCTCCTAAAAGTGCATTTGAATCCAACGTTTCTGGTGCGCTCTCTCGTTTCGAGAGGAGTTGTGACAGGGGAGGACGAACGCTTGGACTCTAATCCCTCAGCCGAAGGGCCAGCAGGTAAACTCCTGCTGGGCATCTTCAGCACACAGTGAGCTTTGCAACTCTGAAACACACATTGCTGTCACCTCTCACTTTCCTACCTCAAAGTCCAATTGAATCCTACATCTCCTGTGCTTGCTCTTTGTGAGCAGTAGCAGAATATAGCACTTACGTTTGGACTCTGCTGAAACAGCAGAAGAGACAGTCCAGAAAGTTCCCACTGATCATCTTCAGCACGCAGTGAGCTTTGCAACGCTGAAACACACATTGCTGTCACTCCTCACTTCATCTCCTAATAGTCCCTTTGAATCCATGGTCTCTCGCGCCCTCTCTCGTTTGAACAGCAGCAGTGACAGGTGAACACGAGCTCTTGGCCTCTGCTCCCACAGCCGAAGAGCCAGGAGTGAAAGCTCCGGCTGGGCATCTTCAGCAATTAGTCAGCTTTGCAACTGTGACACATATATTGCGGTTGCTCCTCACTTTCCTACCTCAAAGTCCAATTGAATCCAAAATCACTGTGCCCTTTCTCTGCTGGGCAGCAGCAGAGAGAGTAGAGCAGGAACGTTTTGTCCCTGCTAAAAGAGCAGAAGAGCCAGGACAAAATGTTCCTGCAGATCATCTTCAGCGCACAGCGAGCTTTGCAACTCTGCAACAGACATTGCTGTCACTCCTCCCTTTCCTGCCTGAAAGACCAACTGAATCCACCATCTCTGTGCCCGCTCTCTGCTGAGCAGCAACAGAGAGAGTAGAGCAGGAATGTTTAGACTGGACTAAAACAGCAGAAGCGCCTTGCAAAAAAGCTCCTGCTGATCATGTTTAGCACACAGTGAGCTTTAAACTGTGACACAAACATTGCTGTCACTCTTCACTCTGTCTCCTAAAAGTGCATTTGAATCCAACGTTTCTGGTGCGCTCTCTTGTTTCGAGAGGAGTTGTGACAGGGGAGGACGAGCGCTTGGACTCTAATCCCACAGCCGAAGGGCCAGCAGGGAAACTCCTGCTGGGCATCTTCAGCACACAGTGAGCTTTGCAACTCTGCAACACACATTGCTGTCACCTCTCACTTTCCTACCTGAAAGCCCAATTGAATCCTACATCTCCTGTGCTTGCTCTTTGTGAGCAGTAGCAGAATATAGCACTTACGTTTGGACTCTGCTGAAACAGCAGAAGAGACAGTCCAGAAAGCTCCCACTGGTCATCTTCAGAGCACAGCGATCTTTGCAACTCTGCAACACACATTGCTGTCACTCCTCCCTTTCCTGCCTGAAAGACCAACTGAATCCACCATCTCTGTGCCCGCTCTCTGCTGAGCAGCAGCAGAGAGAGTAGAGCAGGAATGTTGAGACTGTGCTAAAGCAGCAGAAGAGCCTTGCAAAAAAGCTCCTGCTGATCATGTTTAGCACACAGCGAGCTTTAAACTGTGACACAAACATTGCTGTCACTCCTCACTTTATCTCCTAAAAGTGCATTTGAATCCAACGTTTCTGGTGCGCTCTCTCGTTTCGAGAGGAGTTGTGACAGGGGAGGACGAGCGCTTGGAATCTAATCCCACAGCCGAAAAGCCAGCAGGTAAACTCCTGCTGGGCATCTTCAGCACACAGTGAGCTTTGCAACTCTGAAACACACATTGCTGTCACCTCTCACTTTCCTACCTCAAAGTCCAATTGAATCCTACATCTCCTGTGCTTGCTCTTTGTGAGCAGTAGCAGAATATAGCACTTACGTTTGGACTCTGCTGAAACAGCAGAAGAGACATTCCAGAAAGTTCCCACTGATCATCTTCAGCGCACAGTGAGCTTTGCAGCTCTGAAACACACATTGCTGTCACTCCTCACTTCATCCCCTAATAGTCCCTTTGAATCCATGGTCTCTCGCGCCCTCTCTCGTTTGAACAGCAGCAGTGACAGGTGAACGCGAGCTCTTGGCCTCTGCTCCCACAGCCGAAGAGCCAGGAGTGAAAGCTCCGGCTGGGCATCTTCAGCAACTAGTCAGCTTTGCAACTGTGACACATATATTGCGGTTGCTCCTCACTTTCCTACCTCAAAGTCCAATTGAATCCAAAATCTCTGGGCCCTTTCTCTGCTGGGCAGCAGCAGAGAGAGTAGAGCCGGAACGTTTTGTCCCTGCTAAAAGAGCAGAAGAGCCAGGACAAAATGTTCCTGCAGATCATCTTCAGCGCACAGCGAGCTTTGCAACTCTGCAACACGCATTGCTGTCACTCCTCCCTTTCCTGCCTGAAAGACCAATTGATTCCAACATCTCTGTGCCCGCTCTCTGTTGAGCAGCAACAGAAAGAGTAGAGCAGGAATGTTTAGACTGGACTAAAACAGCAGAAGCGCCTTGCAAAAAAGCTCCTGCTGATCATGTTTAGCACACAGTGAGCTTTAAACTGTGACACAAACATTGCTGTCACTCTTCACTCTTTCTCCTAAAAGTGCATTTGAATCCAACGTTTCTGGTGCGCTCTCTCGGTTCGAGAGGAGTTGTGACAGGGGAGGACGAGCGCTTGGACTCTAATCCCACAGCCGAAGGGCCAGCAGGGAAACTCCTGCTGGGCATCTTCAGCACACAGTGAGCTTTGCAACTCTGCAACACACATTGCTGTCACTCCTCCCTTTCCTGCCTGAAAGACCAACTGAATCCACCATCTCTGTGCCCGCTCTCGGCTGAGCAGCAACAGAGAGAGTAGAGCAGGAATGTTGAGACTGTGCTAAAACAGCAGAAGAGCCTTGCAAAAAAGCTCCTGCTGATCATGTTTAGCACACAGCGAGCTTTAAACTGTGACACAAACATTGCTGTCACTCCTCACTTTATCTCCTAAAAGTGCATTTGAATCCAACGTTTCTGGTGCGCTCTCTCGTTTCGAGAGGAGTTGTGACAGGGGAGGACGAGCGCTTGGACTCTAATCCCACAGCCGAAGGGCCAGCAGGGAAACTCCTGCTGGGCATCTTCAGCACACAGTGAGCTTTGCAACTCTGCAACACACATTGCTGTCACTCCTCCCATTCCTGCCTGAAAGACCAATTGATTCCAACATCTCTGTGCCCGCTCTCTGCTGAGTAGCAACAGAAAGAGAGGAGCAGGAATGTTTAGACCGGGCTAAAACAGCAGAAGTGCCTTGCAAAGAAGCTCCTGCTGATCATGTTTAGCACACAGTGAGCTTTAAACTGTGACACAAACATTGCTGCCACTCTTCACTCTTTCTCCTAAAAGTGCATTTGAATCCAACGTTTCTGGTGCGCTCTCTCGCTTCAAGAGGAGTTGTGACAGGGGAGGACGAGCGCTTGGACTCTAATCCCACAGCCGAAGGGCCAGCAGGGAAACTGCTGCTGGGCATCTTCAGCACACAGTGAGCTTTGCAACTCTGCAACACACATTGCTGTCACTCCTCCCTTTCCTGCCTGAAGGACCAACTGAATCCACCATCTCTGTGCCCGCTCTCGGCTGAGCAGCAACAGAGAGAGTAGAGCAGGAATGTTGAGACTGTGCTAAAACAGCAGAAGAGCCTTGCAAAAAAGCTCCTGCTGATCATGTTTAGCACACAGCGAGCTTTAAACTGTGACACAAACATTGCTGCCACTCTTCACTCTTTCTCCTAAAAGTGCATTTGAATCCAACGTTTCTGGTGCGCTCTCTCGTTTCGAGAGGAGTTGTGACAGGGGAGGACGAGCGCTTGGACTCTAATCCCACAGCCGAAGGGCCAGCAGGGAAACTCCTGCTGGGCATCTTCAGCACACAGTGAGCTTTGCAACTCTGCAACACACATTGCTGTCACCTCTCACTTTCCTACCTGAAAGTCCAATTGAATCCTACATCTCCTGTGCTTGCTCTTTGTGAGCAGTAGCAGAATATAGCACTTACGTTTGGACTCTGCTGAAACAGCAGAAGAGACAGTCCAGAAAGTTCCCACTGGTCATCTTCAGAGCACAGCGATCTTTGCAACTCTGCAACAGACATTGCTGTCACTCCTCCCATTCCTGCCTGAAAGACCAACTGAATCCACCATCTCTGTGCCCGCTCTCTGCTGAGCAGCAACAGAGAGAGTAGAGCAGGAATGTTGAGACTGTGCTAAAACAGCAGAAGAGCCTTGCAAAAAAGCTCCTGCTTATCATGTTTAGCACACAGCGAGCTTTGAACTGTGACACAAACATTGCTGTCACTCTTCACTCTGTCTCCTAAAAGTGCATTTGAATCCAACGTTTCTGGTGCGCTCTCTCGTTTCGAGAGGAGTTGTGACAGGGGAGGACGAGCGCTTGGACTCTAATCCCACAGCCGAAGGGCCAGCAGGGAAACTCCTGCTGGGCATCTTCAGCACACAGTGAGCTTTGCAACTCTGCAACACACATTGCTGTCACCTCTCACTTTCCTACCTGAAAGTCCAATTGAATCCTACATCTCCTGTGCTTGATCTTTGTGAGCAGTAGCAGAATATAGTACTTACGTTTGGACTCTGCTGAAACAGCAGAAGAGACAGTCCAGAAAGTTCCCACTGGTCATCTTCAGAGCACAGCGATCTTTGCAACTCTGCAACAGACATTGCTGTCACTCCTCCCTTTCCTGCCTGAAAGACCAACTGTATCCACAATCTCTGTGCCCGCTCTCTGCTGAGCAGCAACAGAGAGAGTAGAGCAGGAATGTTGAGACAGTGCTAAAGCAGCAGAAGAGCCTTTGCAAAAAAGCTCCTGCTGATCATGTTTAGCACACAGTGAGCTTTAAACTGTGACACAAACATTGCTGCCACTCTTCACTCTTTCTCCTAAAAGTGCATTTGAATCCTACGTTTCTGGTGCGCTCTCTCGTTTCGAGAGGAGTTGTGACAGGGGAGGACGAGCGCTTGGACTCTAATCCCACAGCCGAAGGGCCAGCAGGGAAACTGCTGCTGGGCATCTTCAGCACACAGTGAGCTTTGCAACTCTGAAACACACATTGCTGTCACCTCTCACTTTCCTACCTCAAAGTCCAATTGAATCCTACATCTCCTGTGCTTGCTCTTGGTGAGCAGTAGCAGAATATAGCACTTACGTTTGGACTCTGCTGAAACAGCAGAAGAGACAGTCCAGAAAGTTCCCACTGATCATCTTCAGCGCACAGTGAGCTTTGCAACTCTGAAACACACATTGCTGTCACTCCTCACTTCATCTCCTAATAGTCCCTTTGAATCCATGGTCTCTCGCGCCCTCTCTCGTTTGAACAGCAGCAGTGACAGGTGAACACGAGCTCTTGGCCTCTGCTCCCACAGCCGAAGAGCCAGGAGTGAAAGCTCCGGCTGGGCATCTTCAGCAATTAGTCAGCTTTGCAACTGTGACACATATATTGCGGTTGCTCCTCACTTTCCTACCTCAAAGTCCAATTGAATCCAAAATCTCTGTGCCCTTTCTCTGCTGGGCAGCAGCAGAGAGAGTAGAGCCGGAACGTTTTGTCCCTGCTAAAAGAGCAGAAGAGCCAGGACAAAATGTTCCTGCAGATCATCTTCAGCGCACAGCGAGCTTTGCAACTCTGCAACACGCATTGCTGTCACTCCTCCCTTTCCTGCCTGAAAGACCAACTGAATCCACCATCTCTGTGCCCGCTCTCTGCTGAGCAGCAACAGAGAGAGAGGATCAGGAATGTTTAGACTGGGCTAAAACAGCAGAAGTGCCTTGCAAAAAAGCTCCTGCTGATCATGTTTAGCACACAGTGAGCTTTAAACTGTGACACAAACATTGCTGCCACTCTTCACTCTTTCTCCTAAAAGTGCATTTGAATCCAACGTTTCTGGTGCGCTCTCTCGTTTCGAGAGGAGTTGTGACAGGGGAGGACGAGCGCTTGGACTCTAATGCCACAGCCGAAGGGCCAGCAGGGAAAAAAAAGCTTAATAAGAGTTGAAGGAGGGCAAAAATGGTTAAGGTATAGCCAAAAAAGGCTTAAAAAGGGTTAGAGATATGCAAAAACTGGGATAGAAATGGCCAAAAAGGCTTTAAAGCAGGTTAGAGATGTGCAAAAACTGGTCAGAAATGGCCAAAAAAGGATTAAAGCGGGAGAGAAATGGGAAAAACTGCATTAGAAACAGAAAAAAAGCATAAAAAGTTTTGAATGAGGGAAAAAATGGTGAAGATATAGCCCAAAAAGGCTTAAAAAGGATTAGAGATGTGCAAAAATGGGATAGAAATGGCCAAAAACTCTTTAAAATGGGTTAGAAATGGAGAAAAATGGGTTACAAATGGACAAAAAATGGATAAGAAATGGCCAAAAGTAGCTTAAAAGGGGTTAGAGATGTGCAAAAATGAGTTAGAAATGGCCAAGAATGGCATAAAACAGGTTAAGAATGGCCAAAAATGGGTTAGAAATGGCCAAAAAGGCTTTAAAGCAGGTAAGAGATGTGCAAAAAAAAAAAAAAAAAAATGGTTAGAAGTGGCAAAAAAATGGATTAAAGATGGTGAGAAATGCAGAAAATTGGGTTAGAAACGGAAAAAAAAAATAGCATAAACCGTGTTGAAAGTGGGGAGAAATGGTTTAGAAAGAACCAAAAATGGCTTTAAAAGGGTTAGAGATTTGCAGAAATGGAATAGAAATGGCCAAAATTTATTTAAAAAGCCTCAAAAATGGACAAAAAATGCATTAGAAATGGCCAAAACCGGCTTAAAAGGGTTAGAGGTATGCGAGAACGGTTTAGAAAAAGCCAAATTAGGCTTAAAAGGGGCTAGAGATGAGCAAAAAAGGGTTAGAAATGGCCAAAAATAGCTTAAAATGGGTTAGATATAGCCAAAAAAGGGTTAAAATGGGTTAGTAGTGGGTAAAAAAGGGTTAGATGTAGCCGAAAATGGCATAAAACGTGTGAGAACTGGGCCAAAAATGGGTCAGAAAAGAAAAAAAAATGCTTATAATTACTTGAATGCGGAAGAGAGTGTTTTTGAAAGAGCCAAAAACGGCTTTAAAAGGGTTAGATGTATGCAAAAATGGGTTACAAATGGCCAAAAACGCCTTAAAATGGGATAGAAATAGTGAAAAATGGCTTAAAATGTGTTAGAAGTGTGTAAAAATGGTTTAGATAAACCCAAAAATGGTTTAAATCGTGTGAGCAATGGGCAAAAAATGAGTTAGAAAAGGAAAGAAAAATGGCTTAAACCAGGTTGAAAGTCAGAAAAAATGGTGTAGAAAGACCCAAACGTGGCTTTAAAAGGGCTAGAGATGAGCAGAAATGGGTTAGAAATGGCAAAGAATGGCTTAAAAGAGGTTAGAAATGTGCCAGAAATGGTTAGAAATGGCCAAAACTGCTTTAAAGCAGGTTAGAGATGTGCAAAAATGGGCTAGAAATGGCCAAAAATGGATTCAAGTGGGTAAAGAAATGGGGAAAACTGGGTTAGAAACAGAAAAAAAAACTAGCTTAAAACGGGTGGAAAGTGGGCAAAAATGGTTTAGAATGAGTCAAAAATGCATTAAAAGGGTTCTAGACACGCAAAAATGGGATAGAAATGGCCAAAAATGATTTAAACCGGGTTAGAAATGGACAAAAATTGGATTAGAAATGGCCAAAACCGGTTTAAAAAGGGTTAGAGGTAAGCAGAGATGAGTGAGAAATAGCCAAAACCGGCTTAAAAAAGGTTAGAGATGTGCAAAAATGGGTCAGAAATGACCAAAGCTGGCTTAAAACGGGTTAGAAACGGCCAAAAAAGCTTTAAAGCGGGTTAGAGATGTGCGAAAACGGGTTAGAAATGGCCTAAGTTGGCCAAAAGCGGGTTAGAAATGGCCAAAAAGGCTTTAAAGCAGGTTAGAGATGTGTGTGCAATGGTTAGAAATGGCAAAAATGGGTTAAAGCAGGTAAGAAATGGGGAAAAGTTGGTTAGAAAGGAAATAGAAAAAACCTTCAAACGAGTGGAAAGTTGGCAAAAATCGTTCAGGCATGGCAAAAAAAGGCTTAAAAAGGGTTAGAGCTGAGGAAAAATGGGTTATAAATGGCCAAAAGCGGCTTAAAGGTGGTTAGATAGGTGTAAAACTGGGGTAGGAATGGCCAAAAATTGCTTAAAATGGGTTAGAAGTTTGCAAAACTGTGCTAGAAATGGCCCAAAAGGTTTAAATTGGGACAGAAATGGTGAAAAATGGCTTAAAATGCGTTAGGAGTGAGCAAAAATGGGTTCGATATAGCCGAAAACGGTTTAAATCGTGTGAGAAACAGGCAAAAAATGAGTTAGAAAAGAACTAAAAATGGCTTAAAACGGGTTGAGAGCGAGAAAACATCGTGTAGAAAGAGGCAAAAATGGCTTTAAAAGGGTTAGAGATGTGCAAAAATGGGTTAGAAATGGCAAAAAATGGCTTAAAAGGGCTTATAGATGTGCCAAAAATGGTTGGAAATGGCCAAAAATGCTTTAAAGCAGGTTAGAGATGTGTAAAAGTGGGTTAGAAATGGCCAAAAATGGATTAAAGCGGGTAATAATTGGGAGAAACTGTGTTAGAAACAGAAAAAAAAAATAGCAGCTTAATAAGAGTTGAAGGAGGGCAAAAATGGTTAAGGTATAGCCAAAAAAGGCTTAAAAAGGGTAAGAGATATGCAAAAACTGGGATAGAAATGGCCAAAAAGGCTTTAAAGCAGGTTAGAGATGTGCAAAAACTGGTCAGAAATGGCCAAAAAAGGATTAAAGCGGGAGAGAAATGGGAAAAACTGCATTAGAAACAGAAAAAAAAGCATAAAAAGTTTTGAATGAGGGAAAAAATGGTGAAGATATAGCCCAAAAAGGCTTAAAAAGGATTAGAGATGTGCAAAAATGGGATAGAAATGGCCAAAAACTCTTTTAAATGTGTTAGAAATGGAGAAAAATGGGTTACAAATGGACAAAAAATGGATAAGAAATGGCCAAAAGTAGCTTAAAAGGGGTTAGAGATGTGCAAAAATGAGTTAGAAATGGCCAAGAATGGCATAAAACAGGTTAAGAATGGCCAAAAATGGGTTAGAAATGGCCAAAAAGGCTTTAAAGCAGGTAAGAGATGTGCAAAAAAAAAAAAAAAAAAATGGTTAGAAGTGGCAAAAAAATGGATTAAAGATGGTGAGAAATGCAGAAAATTGGGTTAGAAACGGAAAAAAAAAATAGCATAAACCGTGTTGAAAGTGGGGAGAAATGGTTTAGAAAGAACCAAAAATGGCTTTAAAAGGGTTAGAGATTTGCAGAAATGGAATAGAAATGGCCAAAATTTATTTAAAAAGCCTCAAAAATGGACAAAAAATGCATTAGAAATGGCCAAAACCGGCTTAAAAGGGTTAGAGGTATGCGAGAACGGTTTAGAAAAAGCCAAATTAGGCTTAAAAGGGGCTAGAGATGAGCAAAAAAGGGTTAGAAATGGCCAAAAATAGCTTAAAATGGGTTAGATATAGCCAAAAAAGGGTTAAAATGGGTTAGTAGTGGGTAAAAAAGGGTTAGATGTAGCCGAAAATGGCATAAAACGTGTGAGAACTGGGCCAAAAATGGGTCAGAAAAGAAAAAAAAATGCTTATAATTACTTGAATGCGGAAGAGAGTGTTTTTGAAAGAGCCAAAAACGGCTTTAAAAGGGTTAGATGTATGCAAAAATGGGTTACAAATGGCCAAAAACGCCTTAAAATGGGATAGAAATAGTGAAAAATGGCTTAAAATGTGTTAGAAGTGTGTAAAAATGGTTTAGATAAACCCAAAAATGGTTTAAATCGTGTGAGCAATGGGCAAAAAATGAGTTAGAAAAGGAAAGAAAAATGGCTTAAACCAGGTTGAAAGTCAGAAAAAATGGTGTAGAAAGACCCAAACGTGTCTTTAAAAGGGCTAGAGATGAGCAGAAATGGGTTAGAAATGGCAAAGAATGGCTTAAAAGAGGTTAGAGATGTGCCAGAAATGGTTAGAAATGGCCAAAACTGCTTTAAAGCAGGTTAGAGATGTGCAAAAATGGGCTAGAAATGGCCAAAAATGGATTCAAGTGGGTAAAGAAATGGGGAAAACTGGGTTAGAAACAGAAAAAAACTAGCTTAAAACGGGTGGAAAGTGGGCAAAAATGGTTTAGAATGAGTCAAAAATGCATTAAAAGGGTTCTAGACACGCAAAAATGGGATAGAAATGGCCAAAAATGATTTAAACCGGGTTAGAAATGTTCAAAAATTGGATTAGAAATGGCCAAAACCGGTTTAAAAAGGGTTAGAGGTAAGCAGAGATGAGTGAGAAATAGCCAAAACCGGCTTAAAAAAGGTTAGAGATGTGCAAAAATGGGTCAGGAATGACCAAAGCTGGCTTAAAATGGGTTAGAAACGGCCAAAATGCTTTAAAGCGGGTAAGTGTTGTGCGAAAACGGGTTAGAAATGGCCTAAGTTGGCCAAAAGCGGGTTAGAAATGGCCAAAAAGGCTTTAAAGCAGGTTAGAGATGTGTGTGCAATGGTTAGAAATGGCAAAAATGGGTTAAAGCAGATAAGAAATGGGGAAAACTTGGTTAGAAAGGGAAGAGAAAAAACCTTCAAACGAGTGGAAAGTTGGCAAAAATCGTTCAGGTAGAGCAAAAAAAGGCTTAAAAAGGGTTAGAGCTGAGGAAAAATGGGTTATAAATGGCCAAAAGCGGCTTAAAGGTGGTTAGATAGGGGTAAAACTGGGGTAGGAATGGCCAAAAATTGCTTAAAATGGGTTAGAAGTTTGCAAAACTGTGCTAGAAATGGCCCAAAAGGTGTAAATTGGGACAGAAATGGTGAAAAATGGCTTAAAATGCGTTAGGAGTGAGCAAAAATGGGTTAGATATAGCCGAAAACGGTTTAAATCGTGTGAGAAACAGGCAAAAAATGAGTTAGAAAAGAACTAAAAATGGCTTAAAACGGGTTGAGAGCGAGAAAACATCGTGTAGAAAGAGGCAAAAATGGCTTTAAAAGGGTTAGAGATGTGCAAAAATGGGTTAGAAATGGCAAAAAATGGCTTAAAAGGGCTTATCGATGTGCCAAAAATGGTTGGAAATGGCCAAAAATGCTTTAAAGCAGGTTAGAGATGTGTAAAAGTGGGTTAGAAATGGCCTAAAATGGATTAAAGCGGGTAATAATTGGGAGAAACTGTGTTAGAAACTGAAGAAAAAAAAGCTTAATAAGAGTTGAAGGAGGGCAAAAATGGTTAAGGTATAGCCAAAAAAGGCTTAAAAAGGGTTAGAGATATGCAAAAACTGGGATAGAAATGGCCAAAAAGGCTTTAAAGCAGGTTAGAGATGTGCAAAAACTGGTCAGAAATGGCCAAAAAAGGATTAAAGCGGGAGAGAAATGGGAAAAACTGCATTAGAAACAGAAAAAAAGCATAAAAAGTTTTGAATGAGGGAAAAAATGGTGAAGATATAGCCCAAAAAGGCTTAAAAAGGATTAGAGATGTGCAAAAATGGGATAGAAATGGCCAAAAACTCTTTAAAATGGGTTAGAAATGGAGAAAAATGGGTTACAAATGGACAAAAAATGGATAAGAAATGGCCAAAAGTAGCTTAAAAGGGGTTAGAGATGTGCAAAAATGAGTTAGAAATGGCCAAGAATGGCATAAAACAGGTTAAGAATGGCCAAAAATGGGTTAGAAATGGCCAAAAAGGCTTTAAAGCAGGTAAGAGATGTGCAAAAAAAAAAAAAAAAAATGGTTAGAAGTGGCAAAAAAATGGATTAAAGATGGTGAGAAATGCAGAAAATTGGGTTAGAAACGGAAAAAAAAAATAGCATAAACCGTGTTGAAAGTGGGGAGAAATGGTTTAGAAAGAACCAAAAATGGCTTTAAAAGGGTTAGAGATTTGCAGAAATGGAATAGAAATGGCCAAAATTTATTTAAAAAGCCTCAAAAATGGACAAAAAATGCATTAGAAATGGCCAAAACCGGCTTAAAAGGGTTAGAGGTATGCGAGAACGGTTTAGAAAAAGCCAAATTAGGCTTAAAAGGGGCTAGAGATGAGCAAAAAAGGGTTAGAAATGGCCAAAAATAGCTTAAAATGGGTTAGATATAGCCAAAAAAGGGTTAAAATGGGTTAGTAGTGGGTAAAAAAGGGTTAGATGTAGCCGAAAATGGCATAAAACGTGTGAGAACTGGGCCAAAAATGGGTCAGAAAAGAAAAAAAAATGCTTATAATTACTTGAATGCGGAAGAGAGTGTTTTTGAAAGAGCCAAAAACGGCTTTAAAAGGGTTAGATGTATGCAAAAATGGGTTACAAATGGCCAAAAACGCCTTAAAATGGGATAGAAATAGTGAAAAATGGCTTAAAATGTGTTAGAAGTGTGTAAAAATGGTTTAGATAAACCCAAAAATGGTTTAAATCGTGTGAGCAATGGGCAAAAAATGAGTTAGAAAAGGGAAGAAAAATGGCTTAAACCAGGTTGAAAGTCAGAAAAAATGGTGTAGAAAGACCCAAACGTGGCTTTAAAAGGGCTAGAGATGAGCAGAAATGGGTTAGAAATGGCAAAGAATGGCTTAAAAGAGGTTAGAGATGTGCCAGAAATGGTTAGAAATGGCCAAAACTGCTTTAAAGCAGGTTAGAGATGTGCAAAAATGGGCTAGAAATGGCCAAAAATGGATTCAAGTGGGTAAAGAAATGGGGAAAACTGGGTTAGAAACAGAAAAAAACTAGCTTAAAACGGGTGGAAAGTGGGCAAAAATGGTTTAGAATGAGTCAAAAATGCATTAAAAGGGTTCTAGACACGCAAAAATGGGATAGAAATGGCCAAAAATGATTTAAACCGGGTTAGAAATGTTCAAAAATTGGATTAGAAATGGCCAAAACCGGTTTAAAAAGGGTTAGAGGTAAGCAGAGATGAGTGAGAAATAGCCAAAACCGGCTTAAAAAAGGTTAGAGATGTGCAAAAATGGGTCAGAAATGACCAAAGCTGGCTTAAAACGGGTTAGAAACGGCCAAAAAAGCTTTAAAGCGGGTTAGAGATGTGCGAAAACGGGTTAGAAATGGCCTAAGTTGGCCAAAAGCGGGTTAGAAATGGCCAAAAAGGCTTTAAAGCAGGTTAGAGATGTGTGTGCAATGGTTAGAAATGGCAAAAATGGGTTAAAGCAGGTAAGAAATGGGGAAAACTTGGTTAGAAAGGAAATAGAAAAAACCTTCAAACGAGTGGAAAGTTGGCAAAAATCGTTCAGGCATGGCAAAAAAAGGCTTAAAAAGGGTTAGAGCTGAGGAAAAATGGGTTATAAATGGCCAAAAGCGGCTTAAAGGTGGTTAGATACGTGTAAAACTGGGGTAGGAATGGCCAAAAATTGCTTAAAATGGGTTAGAAGTTTGCAAAACTGTGCTAGAAATGGCCCAAAAGGTTTAAATTGGGACAGAAATGGTGAAAAATGGCTTAAAATGCGTTAGGAGTGAGCAAAAATGGGTTCGATATAGCCGAAAACGGTTTAAATCGTGTGAGAAACAGGCAAAAAATGAGTTAGAAAAGAACTAAAAATGGCTTAAAACGGGTTGAGAGCGAGAAAACATCGTGTAGAAAGAGGCAAAAATGGCTTTAAAAGGGTTAGAGATGTGCAAAAATGGGTTAGAAATGGCAAAAAATGGCTTAAAAGGGCTTATAGATGTGCCAAAAATGGTTGGAAATGGCCAAAAATGCTTTAAAGCAGGTTAGAGATGTGTAAAAGTGGGTTAGAAATGGCCAAAAATGGATTAAAGCGGGTAATAATTGGGAGAAACTGTGTTAGAAACAGAAAAAAAAAAAAGCAGCTTAATAAGAGTTGAAGGAGGGCAAAAATGGTTAAGGTATAGCCAAAAAAGGCTTAAAAAGGGTAAGAGATATGCAAAAACTGGGATAGAAATGGCCAAAAAGGCTTTAAAGCAGGTTAGAGATGTGCAAAAACTGGTCAGAAATGGCCAAAAAAGGATTAAAGCGGGAGAGAAATGGGAAAAACTGCATTAGAAACAGAAAAAAAGCATAAAAAGTTTTGAATGAGGGAAAAAATGGTGAAGATATAGCCCAAAAAGGCTTAAAAAGGATTGGAGATGTGCAAAAATGGGATAGAAATGGCCAAAAACTCTTTTAAATGTGTTAGAAATGGAGAAAAATGGGTTACAAATGGACAAAAAATGGATAAGAAATGGCCAAAAGTAGCTTAAAAGGGGTTAGAGATGTGCAAAAATGAGTTAGAAATGGCCAAGAATGGCATAAAACAGGTTAAGAATGGCCAAAAATGGGTTAGAAATGGCCAAAAAGGCTTTAAAGCAGGTAAGAGATGTGCAAAAAAAAAAAAAAAAAAATGGTTAGAAGTGGCAAAAAAATGGATTAAAGATGGTGAGAAATGCAGAAAATTGGGTTAGAAACGGAAAAAAAAAATAGCATAAACCGTGTTGAAAGTGGGGAGAAATGGTTTAGAAAGAACCAAAAATGGCTTTAAAAGGGTTAGAGATTTGCAGAAATGGAATAGAAATGGCCAAAATTTATTTAAAAAGCCTCAAAAATGGACAAAAAATGCATTAGAAATGGCCAAAACCGGCTTAAAAGGGTTAGAGGTATGCGAGAACGGTTTAGAAAAAGCCAAATTAGGCTTAAAAGGGGCTAGAGATGAGCAAAAAAGGGTTAGAAATGGCCAAAAATAGCTAAAAATGGGTTAGATATAGCCAAAAAAGGGTTAAAATGGGTTAGTAGTGGGTAAAAAAGGGTTAGATGTAGCCGAAAATGGCATAAAACATGTGAGAACTGGGCCAAAAATGGGTCAGAAAAGAAAAAAAAATGCTTATAATTACTTGAATGCGGAAGAGAGTGTTTTTGAAAGAGCCAAAAACGGCTTTAAAAGGGTTAGATGTATGCAAAAATGGGTTACAAATGGCCAAAAACGCCTTAAAATGGGATAGAAATAGTGAAAAATGGCTTAAAATGTGTTAGAAGTGTGTAAAAATGGTTTAGATAAACCCAAAAATGGTTTAAATCGTGTGAGCAATGGGCAAAAAATGAGTTAGAAAAGGAAAGAAAAATGGCTTAAACCAGGTTGAAAGTCAGAAAAAATGGTGTAGAAAGACCCAAACGTGGCTTTAAAAGGGCTAGAGATGAGCAGAAATGGGTTAGAAATGGCAAAGAATGGCTTAAAAGAGGTTAGAGATGTGCCAGAAATGGTTAGAAATGGCCAAAACTGCTTTAAAGCAGGTTAGAGATGTGCAAAAATGGGCTAGAAATGGCCAAAAATGGATTCAAGTGGGTAAAGAAATGGGGAAAACTGGGTTAGAAACAGAAAAAAAAACTAGCTTAAAACGGGTGGAAAGTGGGCAAAAATGGTTTAGAATGAGTCAAAAATGCATTAAAAGGGTTCTAGACACGCAAAAATGGGATAGAAATGGCCAAAAATGATTTAAAACGGGTTAGAAATGGACAAAAATTGGATTAGAAATGGCCAAAACCGGTTTAAAAAGGGTTAGAGGTAAGCAGAGATGAGTGAGAAATAGCCAAAACCGGCTTAAAAAAGGTTAGAGATGTGCAAAAATGGGTCAGAAATGACCAAAGCTGGCTTAAAACGGGTTAGAAACGGCCAAAAAAGCTTTAAAGCGGGTTAGAGATGTGCGAAAACGGGTTAGAAATGGCCTAAGTTGGCCAAAAGCGGGTTAGAAATGGCCAAAAAGGCTTTAAAGCAGGTTAGAGATGTGTGTGCAATGGTTAGAAATGGCAAAAATGGGTTAAAGCAGGTAAGAAATGGGGAAAAGTTGGTTAGAAAGGAAATAGAAAAAACCTTCAAACGAGTGGAAAGTTGGCAAAAATCGTTCAGGTAGAGCAAAAAAAGGCTCAAAAAGGGTTAGAGCTGAGGAAAATTGGGTTATAAATGGCCAAAAGCGGCTTAAAGGTGGTTAGATAGGGGTAAAACTGGGGTAGGAATGGCCAAAAATTGCTTAAAATGGGTTAGAAATTTGCAAAACTGTGCTAGAAATGGCCCAAAAGGTTTAAATTGGGACAGAAATGGTGAAAAATGGCTTAAAATGCGTTAGGAGTGAGCAAAAATGGGTTAGATATAGCCGAAAACGGTTTAAATCGTGTGAGAAACAGGCAAAAAATGAGTTAGAAAAGAACTAAAAATGGCTTAAAACGGGTTGAGAGCGAGAAAACATCGTGTAGAAAGAGGCAAAAATGGCTTTAAAAGGGTTAGAGATGTGCAAAAATGGGTTAGAAATGGCAAAAAATGGCTTAAAAGGGCTTATAGATGTGCCAAAAATGGTTGGAAATGGCCAAAAATGCTTTAAAGCAGGTTAGAGATGTGTAAAAGTGGGTTAGAAATGGCCAAAAATGGATTAAAGCGGGTAATAATTGGGAGAAACTGTGTTAGAAACAGAAAAAAAAAAAAGCAGCTTAATAAGAGTTGAAGGAGGGCAAAAATGGTTAAGGTATAGCCAAAAAAGGCTTAAAAAGGGTAAGAGATATGCAAAAACTGGGATAGAAATGGCCAAAAAGGCTTTAAAGCAGGTTAGAGATGTGCAAAAACTGGTCAGAAATGGCCAAAAATGGATTAAAGCGGGAGAGAAATGGGAAAAACTGCATTAGAAACAGAAAAAAAGCATAAAAAGTTTTGAATGAGGGAAAAAATGGTGAAGATATAGCCCAAAAAGGCTTAAATAGGATTAGAGATGTGCAAAAATGGGATAGAAATGGCCAAAAACTCTTTAAAATGTGTTAGAAATGGAGAAAAATGGGTTACAAATGGACAAAAAATGGATAAGAAATGGCCAAAAGTAGCTTAAAAGGGGTTAGAGATGTGCAAAAATGAGTTAGAAATGGCCAAGAATGGCATAAAACAGGTTAAGAATGGCCAAAATTGGGTTAGAAAAGGCCAAAAAGGCTTTAAAGCAGGTAAGAGATGTGTAAAAAAAAAAAAAAAAAAATGGTTAGAAGTGGCAAAAAATGGATTAAAGATGGTGAGAAATGCAGAAAACTGGGTTAGAAACGGAAAAAAAAAAATAGCATAAACCGTGTTGAAAGTGGGGAGAAATGGTTTAGAAAGAACCAAAAATGGCTTTAAAAGGGTTAGAGATTTGCAAAAATGGAATAGAAATGGCCAAAATTTATTTAAAAAGCCTCAAAAATGGGCAAAAAATGCATTAGAAATGGCCAAAACCGGCTTAAAAGGGTTAGAGGTATGCGAGAACGGTTTAGAAAAAGCCAAAATTGGCTTAAAAGGGGCTAGAGATGAGCAAAAAAGGGTTAGAAATGGCCAAAAATAGCTTAAAATGGGTTAGATATAGCCAAAAAAGGGTTAAAATGGGTTAGTAGTGGGTAAAAAAGGGTTAGATGTAGCCGAAAATGGCATAAAACGTGTGAGAACTGGGCCAAAAATGGGTCAGAAAAGAAAAAAAAATGCTTATAATTACTTGAATGCAGAAGAAAGTGTTTTAGAAAGAGCCAAAAACGGCTTTAAAAGGGTTAGATGTATGCAAAAATGGGTTACAAATGGCCAAAAACGCCTTAAAATGGGATAGAAATAGTGAAAAATGGCTTAAAATGTGTTAGAAGTGTGTAAAAATGGTTTAGATAAACCCAAAAATGGTTTAAATCGTGTGAGCAATGGGCAAAAAATGAGTTAGAAAAGGAAAGAAAAACGGCTTAAACCAGGTTGAAAGTCAGAGAAAATGGTGTAGAAAGACCCAAACGTGTCTTTAAAAGGGCTAGAGATGAGCAGAAATGGGTTAGAAATGGCAAAAAATGGCTTAAAAGAGGTTAGAGATGTGCCAGAAATGGTTAGAAATGGCCAAAACTGCTTTAAAGCAGGTTAGAGATGTGCAAAAATGGGCTAGAAATGGCCAAAAATGGATTCAAGTGGGTAAAGAAATGGGGAAAACTGGGTTAGAAACAGAAAAAAAAACTAGCTTAAAACGGGTGGAAAGTGGGCAAAAATGGTTTAGAATGAGTCAAAAATGCATTAAAAGGGTTCTAGACACGCAAAAATGGGATAGAAATGGCCAAAAATGATTTAAACCGGGTTAGAAATGGACAAAAATTGGATTAGAAATGGCCAAAACCGGTTTAAAAAGGGTTAGAGGTAAGCAGAGATGAGTGAGAAATAGCCAAAACCGGCTTAAAAAAGGTTAGAGATGTGCAAAAATGGGTCAGAAATGACCAAAGCTGGCTTAAAACGGGTTAGAAACGGCCAAAAAAGCTTTAAAGCGGGTAAGAGATGTGCGAAAACGGGTTAGAAATGGCCTAAGTTGGCCAAAAGCGGGTTAGAAATGGCCAAAAAGGCTTTAAAGCAGGTTAGAGATGTGTGTGCAATGGTTAGAAATGGCAAAAATGGGTTAAAGCAGGTAAGAAATGGGGAAAACTTGGTTAGAAAGGGAAGAGAAAAAACCTTCAAACGAGTGGAAAGTTGGCAAAAATCGTTCAGGTAGAGCAAAAAAAGGCTTAAAAAGGGTTAGAGCTGAGGAAAAATGGGTTATAAATGGCCAAAAGCGGCTTAAAGGTGGTTAGATAGGGGTAAAACTGGGGTAGGAATGGCCAAAAATTGCTTAAAATGGGTTAGAAGTTTGCAAAACTGTGCTAGAAATGGCCCAAAAGGTTTAAATTGGGACAGAAATGGTGAAAAATGGCTTAAAATGCGTTAGGAGTGAGCAAAAATGGGTTAGATATAGCCGAAAACGGTTTAAATCGTGTGAGAAACAGGCAAAAAATGAGTTAGAAAAGAACTAAAAATGGCTTAAAACGGGTTGAGAGCGAGAAAACATCGTGTAGAAAGAGGCAAAAATGGCTTTAAAAGGGTTAGAGATGTGCAAAAATGGGTTAGAAATGGCAAAAAATGGCTTAAAAGGGCTTATCGATGTGCCAAAAATGGTTGGAAATGGCCAAAAATGCTTTAAAGCAGGTTAGAGATGTGTAAAAGTGGGTTAGAAATGGCCTAAAATGGATTAAAGCGGGTAATAATTGGGAGAAACTGTGTTAGAAACTGAAGAAAAAAAAGCTTAATAAGAGTTGAAGGAGGGCAAAAATGGTTAAGGTATAGCCAAAAAAGGCTTAAAAAGGGTTAGAGATATGCAAAAACTGGGATAGAAATGGCCAAAAAGGCTTTAAAGCAGGTTAGAGATGTGCAAAAACTGGTCAGAAATGGCCAAAAAAGGATTAAAGCAGGAGAGAAATGGGACAAACTGCATTAGAAACAGAAAAAAAAGCATAAAAAGTTTTGAATGAGGGAAAAAATGGTGAAGATATAGCCCAAAAAGGCTTAAATAGGATTAGAGATGTGCAAAAATGGGATAGAAATGGCCAAAAACTCTTTAAAATGTGTTAGAAATGGAGAAAAATGGGTTAGAAATGGATAAAAAATGGATAAGAAATGGCCAAAAGTAGCTTAAAAGGGGTTAGAGATGTGCAAAAATGAGTTAGAAATGGCCAAGAATGGCATAAAACAGGTTAAGAATGGCCAAAAAGGCTTTAAAGCAGGTAAGAGATGTGTAAAAAAAAAAATAATAAAATGGTTAGAAGTGGCAAAAAATGGATTAAAGATGGTGAGAAATGCAGAAAACTGGGTTAGAAACGGAAAAAAAAAAATAGCATAAACCGTGTTGAAAGTGGGGAGAAATGGTTTAGAAAGAACCAAAAATGGCTTTAAAAGGGTTAGAGATTTGCAAAAATGGAATAGAAATGGCCAAAATTTATTTAAAAAGCCTCAAAAATGGGCAAAAAATGCATTAGAAATGGCCAAAACCGGCTTAAAAGGGTTAGAGGTATGCGAGAACGGTTTAGAAAAAGCCAAATTAGGCTTAAAAGGGGCTAGAGATGAGCAAAAAAGGGTTAGAAATGGCCAAAAATAGCTTAAAATGGGTTAGATATAGCCAAAAAAGGGTTAAAATGGGTTAGTAGTGGGTAAAAAAGGGTTAGATGTAGCCGAAAATGGCATAAAACGTGTGAGAACTGGGCCAAAAATGGGTCAGAAAAGAAAAAAAAATGCTTATAATTAGTTGAATGCAGAAGAAAGTGTTTTAGAAAGAGCCAAAAACGGCTTTAAAAGGGTTAGATGTATGCAAAAATGGGTTACAAATGGCCAAAAACGCCTTAAAATGGGATAGAAATAGTGAAAAATGGCTTAAAATGTGTTAGAAGTGTGTAAACATGGTTTAGATAAACCCAAAAATGGTTTAAATCGTGTGAGCAATGGGCAAAAAATGAGTTAGAAAAGGAAAGAAAAACGGCTTAAACCAGGTTGAAAGTCAGAGAAAATGGTGTAGAAAGACCCAAACGTGGCTTTAAAAGGGCTAGAGATGAGCAGAAATGGGTTAGAAATGGCAAAGAATGGCTTAAAAGAGGTTAGAGATGTGCCAGAAATGGTTAGAAATGGCCAAAACTGCTTTAAAGCAGGTTAGAGATGTGCAAAAATGGGCTAGAAATGGCCAAAAATGGATTCAAGTGGGTAAAGAAATGGGGAAAACTGGGTTAGAAACAGAAAAAAAAACTAGCTTAAAACGGGTGGAAAGTGGGCAAAAATGGTTTAGAATGAGTCAAAAATGCATTAAAAGGGTTCTAGACACGCAAAAATGGGATAGAAATGGCCAAAAATGATTTAAAACGGGTTAGAAATGTTCAAAAATTGGATTAGAAATGGCCAAAACCGGTTTAAAAAGGGTTAGAGGTAAGCAGAGATGAGTGAGAAATAGCCAAAACCGGCTTAAAAAAGGTTAGAGATGTGCAAAAATGGGTCAGAAATGACCAAAGCTGGCTTAAAACGGGTTAGAAACGGCCAAAAAAGCTTTAAAGCGGGTAAGAGATGTGCGAAAACGGGTTAGAAATGGCCTAAGTTGGCCAAAAGCGGGTTAGAAATGGCCAAAAAGGCTTTAAAGCAGGTTAGAGATGTGTGTGCAATGGTTAGAAATGGCAAAAATGGGTTAAAGCAGGTAAGAAATGGGGAAAACTTGGTTAGAAAGGGAAGAGAAAAAACCTTCAAACGAGTGGAAAGTTGGCAAAAATCGTTCAGGTAGAGCAAAAAAAGGCTTAAAAAGGGTTAGAGCTGAGGAAAAATGGGTTATAAATGGCCAAAAGCGGCTTAAAGGTGGTTAGATAGGGGTAAAACTGGGGTAGGAATGGCCAAAAATTGCTTAAAATGGGTTAGAAGTTTGCAAAACTGTGCTAGAAATGGCCCAAAAGGTTTAAATTGGGACAGAAATGGTGAAAAATGGCTTAAAATGCGTTAGGAGTGAGCAAAAATGGGTTAGATATAGCCGAAAACGGTTTAAATCGTGTGAGAAACAGGCAAAAAATGAGTTAGAAAAGAACTAAAAATGGCTTAAAACGGGTTGAGAGCGAGAAAACATCGTGTAGAAAGAGGCAAAAATGGCTTTAAAAGGGTTAGAGATGTGCAAAAATGGGTTAGAAATGGCAAAAAATGGCTTAAAAGGGCTTATCGATGTGCCAAAAATGGTTGGAAATGGCCAAAAATGCTTTAAAGCAGGTTAGAGATGTGTAAAAGTGGGTTAGAAATGGCCTAAAATGGATTAAAGCGGGTAATAATTGGGAGAAACTGTGTTAGAAACTGAAGAAAAAAAAGCTTAATAAGAGTTGAAGGAGGGCAAAAATGGTTAAGGTATAGCCAAAAAAGGCTTAAAAAGGGTTAGAGATATGCAAAAACTGGGATAGAAATGGCCAAAAAGGCTTTAAAGCAGGTTAGAGATGTGCAAAAACTGGTCAGAAATGGCCAAAAAAGGATTAAAGCAGGAGAGAAATGGGAAAAACTGCATTCGAAACAGAAAAAAAAGCATAAAAAGTTTTGAATGAGGGAAAAAATGGTGAAGATATAGCCCAAAAAGGCTTAAATAGGATTAGAGATGTGCAAAAATGGGATAGAAATGGCCAAAAACTCTTTAAAATGTGTTAGAAATGGAGAAAAATGGGTTAGAAATGGATAAAAAATGGATAAGAAATGGCCAAAAGTAGCTTAAAAGGGGTTAGAGATGTGCAAAAATGAGTTAGAAATGGCCAAGAATGGCATAAAACAGGTTAAGAATGGCCAAAAAGGCTTTAAAGCAGGTAAGAGATGTGTAAAAAAAAAAATAATAAAATGGTTAGAAGTGGCAAAAAATGGATTAAAGATGGTGAGAAATGCAGAAAACTGGGTTAGAAACGGAAAAAAAAAATAGCATAAACCGTGTTGAAAGTGGGGAGAAATGGTTTAGAAAGAACCAAAAATGGCTTTAAAAGGGTTAGAGATTTGCAAAAATGGAATAGAAATGGCCAAAATTTATTTAAAAAGCCTCAAAAATGGGCAAAAAATGCATTAGAAATGGCCAAAACCGGCTTAAAAGGGTTAGAGGTATGCGAGAACGGTTTAGAAAAAGCCAAAATTGGCTTAAAAGGGGCTAGAGATGAGCAAAAAAGGGTTAGAAATGGCCAAAAATAGCTTAAAATGGGTTAGATATAGACAAAAAAGGGTTAAAATGGGTTAGTAGTGGGTAAAAAAGGGTTAGATGTAGCCGAAAATGGCATAAAACGTGTGAGAACTGGGCCAAAAATGGGTCAGAAAAGAAAAAAAAATGCTTATAATTACTTGAATGCGGAAGAGAGTGTTTTAGAAAGAGCCAAAAACGGCTTTAAAAGGGTTAGATGTATGCAAAAATGGGTTACAAATGGCCAAAAACGCCTTAAAATGGGATAGAAATAGTGAAAAATGGCTTAAAATGTGTTAGAAGTGTGTAAAAATGGTTTAGATAAATCCAAAAATGGTTTAAATCGTGTGAGCAATGGGCAAAAAATGAGTTAGAAAAGGAAAGAAAAACGGCTTAAACCAGGTTGAAAGTCAGAGAAAATGGTGTAGAAAGACCCAAACGTGGCTTTAAAAGGGCTAGAGATGAGCAGAAATGGGTTAGAAATGGCAAAGAATGGCTTAAAAGAGGTTAGAGATGTGCCAGAAATGGTTAGAAATGGCCAAAACTGCTTTAAAGCAGGTTAGAGATGTGCAAAAATGGGCTAGAAATGGCCAAAAATGGATTCAAGTGGGGTAAAGAAATGGGGAAAACTGGGTTAGAAACAGAAAAAAAAACTAGCTTAAAACGGGTGGAAAGTGGGCAAAAATGGTTTAGAATGAGTCAAAAATGCATTAAAAGGGTTCTAGACACGCAAAAATGGGATAGAAATGGCCAAAAATGATTTAAAACGGGTTAGAAATGTTCAAAAATTGGATTAGAAATGGCCAAAACCGGTTTAAAAAGGGTTAGAGGTAAGCAGAGATGAGTGAGAAATAGCCAAAACCGGCTTAAAAAAGGTTAGAGATGTGCAAAAATGGGTCAGAAATGACCAAAGCTGGCTTAAAACGGGTTAGAAACGGCCAAAAAAGCTTTAAAGCGGGTAAGAGATGTGCGAAAACGGGTTAGAAATGGCCTAAGTTGGCCAAAAGCGGGTTAGAAATGGCCAAAAAGGCTTTAAAGCAGGTTAGAGATGTGTGTGCAATGGTTAGAAATGGCAAAAATGGGTTAAAGCAGGTAAGAAATGGGGAAAACTTGGTTAGAAAGGGAAGAGAAAAAACCTTCAAACGAGTGGAAAGTTGGCAAAAATCGTTCAGGTAGAGCAAAAAAAGGCTTAAAAAGGGTTAGAGCTGAGGAAAAATGGGTTATAAATGGCCAAAAGCGGCTTAAAGGTGGTTAGATAGGGGTAAAACTGGGGTAGGAATGGCCAAAAATTGCTTAAAATGGGTTAGAAGTTTGCAAAACTGTGCTAGAAATGGCCCAAAAGGTTTAAATTGGGACAGAAATGGTGAAAAATGGCTTAAAATGCGTTAGGAGTGAGCAAAAATGGGTTAGATATAGCCGAAAACGGTTTAAATCGTGTGAGAAACAGGCAAAAAATGAGTTAGAAAAGAACTAAAAATGGCTTAAAACGGGTTGAGAGCGAGAAAACATCGTGTAGAAAGAGGCAAAAATGGCTTTAAAAGGGTTAGAGATGTGCAAAAATGGGTTAGAAATGGCAAAAAATGGCTTAAAAGGGCTTATCGATGTGCCAAAAATGGTTGGAAATGGCCAAAAATGCTTTAAAGCAGGTTAGAGATGTGTAAAAGTGGGTTAGAAATGGCCTAAAATGGATTAAAGCGGGTAATAATTGGGAGAAACTGTGTTAGAAACTGAAGAAAAAAAAGCTTAATAAGAGTTGAAGGAGGGCAAAAATGGTTAAGGTATAGCCAAAAAAGGCTTAAAAAGGGTTAGAGATATGCAAAAACTGGGATAGAAATGGCCAAAAAGGCTTTAAAGCAGGTTAGAGATGTGCAAAAACTGGTCAGAAATGGCCAAAAAAGGATTAAAGCAGGAGAGAAATGGGAAAAACTGCATTAGAAACAGAAAAAAAAGCATAAAAAGTTTTGAATGAGGGAAAAAATGGTGAAGATATAGCCCAAAAAGGCTTAAATAGGATTAGAGATGTGCAAAAATGGGATAGAAATGGCCAAAAACTCTTTAAAATGTGTTAGAAATGGAGAAAAATGGGTTAGAAATGGATAAAAAATGGATAAGAAATGGCCAAAAGTAGCTTAAAAGGGGTTAGAGATGTGCAAAAATGAGTTAGAAATGGCCAAGAATGGCATAAAACAGGTTAAGAATGGCCAAAAAGGCTTTAAAGCAGGTAAGAGATGTGTAAAAAAAAAAATAATAAAATGGTTAGAAGTGGCAAAAAATGGATTAAAGATGGTGAGAAATGCAGAAAACTGGGTTAGAAACGGAAAAAAAAAAATAGCATAAACCGTGTTGAAAGTGGGGAGAAATGGTTTAGAAAGAACCAAAAATGGCTTTAAAAGGGTTAGAGATTTGCAAAAATGGAATAGAAATGGCCAAAATTTATTTAAAAAGCCTCAAAAATGGGCAAAAAATGCATTAGAAATGGCCAAAACCGGCTTAAAAGGGTTAGAGGTATGCGAGAACGGTTTAGAAAAAGCCAAAATTGGCTTAAAAGGGGCTAGAGATGAGCAAAAAAGGGTTAGAAATGGCCAAAAATAGCTTAAAATGGGTTAGATATAGACAAAAAAGGGTTAAAATGGGTTAGTAGTGGGTAAAAAAGGGTTAGATGTAGCCGAAAATGGCATAAAACGTGTGAGAACTGGGCCAAAAATGGGTCAGAAAAGAAAAAAAAATGCTTATAATTAGTTGAATGCAGAAGAAAGTGTTTTAGAAAGAGCCAAAAACGGCTTTAAAAGGGTTAGATGTATGCAAAAATGGGTTACAAATGGCCAAAAACGCCTTAAAATGGGATAGAAATAGTGAAAAATGGCTTAAAATGTGTTAGAAGTGTGTAAAAATGGTTTAGATAAATCCAAAAATGGTTTAAATCGTGTGAGCAATGGGCAAAAAATGAGTTAGAAAAGGAAAGAAAAATGGCTTAAACCAGGTTGAAAGTCAGAAAAAATGGTGTAGAAAGACCCAAACGTGGCTTTAAAAGGGCTAGAGATGAGCAGAAATGGGTTAGAAATGGCAAAGAATGGCTTAAAAAGAGGTTAGAGATGTGCCAGAAATGGTTAGAAATGGCCAAAAACTGCTTTAAAGCAGGTTAGAGATGTGCAAAAATGGGCTAGAAATGGCCAAAAATGGATTCAAGTGGGTAAAGAAATGGGGAAAACTGGGTTAGAAACAGAAAAAAAAAACTAGCTTAAAACGGGTGGAAAGTGGGCAAAAATGGTTTAGAATGAGTCAAAAATGCATTAAAAGGGTTCTAGACACGCAAAAATGGGATAGAAATGGCCAAAAATGATTTAAAACGGGTTAGAAATGTTCAAAAATTGGATTAGAAATGGCCAAAACCGGTTTAAAAAAGGGTTAGAGGTAAGCAGAGATGAGTGAGAAATAGCCAAAACCGGCTTAAAAAAGGTTAGAGATGTGCAAAAATGGGTCAGAAATGACCAAAGCTGGCTTATAAACGGGTTAGAAACGGCCAAAAAAGCTTTAAAGCGGGTAAGAGATGTGCGAAAACGGGTTAGAAATGGCCTAAGTTGGCCAAAAGCGGGTTAGAAATGGCCAAAAAGGCTTTAAAGCAGGTTAGAGATGTGTGTGCAATGGTTAGAAATGGCAAAAAATGGGTTAAAGCAGGTAAGAAATGGGGAAAACTTGGTTAGAAAGGGAAGAGAAAAAACCTTCAAACGAGTGGAAAGTTGGCAAAAATCGTTCAGGTAGAGCAAAAAAAAGGCTTAAAAAGGGTTAGAGCTGAGGAAAAATGGGTTATAAATGGCCAAAAGCGGCTTAAAGGTGGTTAGATAGGGGTAAAACTGGGGTAGGAATGGCCAAAAATTGCTTAAAATGGGTTAGAAGTTTGCAAAAACTGTGCTAGAAATGGCCCAAAAGGTTTAAATTGGGACAGAAATGGTGAAAAATGGCTTAAAATGCGTTAGGAGTGAGCAAAAATGGGTTAGATATAGCCGAAAACGGTTTAAATCGTGTGAGAAACAGGCAAAAAATGAGTTAGAAAAGAACTAAAAATGGCTTAAAACGGGTTGAGAGCGAGAAAACATCGTGTAGAAAGAGGCAAAAATGGCTTTAAAAGGGTTAGAGATGTGCAAAAATGGGTTAGAAATGGCAAAAAATGGCTTAAAAGGGCTTATCGATGTGCCAAAAATGGTTGGAAATGGCCAAAAATGCTTTAAAGCAGGTTAGAGATGTGTAAAAGTGGGTTAGAAATGGCCTAAAATGGATTAAAGCGGGTAATAATTGGGAGAAACTGTGTTAGAAACTGAAGAAAAAAAAGCTTAATAAGAGTTGAAGGAGGGCAAAAATGGTTAAGGTATAGCCAAAAAAGGCTTAAAAAGGGTTAGAGATATGCAAAAACTGGATAGAAATGGCCAAAAAGGCTTTAAAGCAGGTTAGAGATGTGCAAAAACTGGTCAGAAATGGCCAAAAAAGGATTAAAGCAGGAGAGAAATGGGAAAAACTGCATTCGAAACAGAAAAAAAAGCATAAAAAGTTTTGAATGAGGGAAAAAATGGTGAAGATATAGCCCAAAAAGGCTTAAATAGGATTAGAGATGTGCAAAAATGGGATAGAAATGGCCAAAAACTCTTTAAAATGTGTTAGAAATGGAGAAAAATGGGTTAGAAATGGATAAAAAATGGATAAGAAATGGCCAAAAGTAGCTTAAAAGGGGTTAGAGATGTGCAAAAATGAGTTAGAAATGGCCAAGAATGGCATAAAACAGGTTAAGAATGGCCAAAAAGGCTTTAAAGCAGGTAAGAGATGTGTAAAAAAAAAAATAATAAAATGGTTAGAAGTGGCAAAAAATGGATTAAAGATGGTGAGAAATGCAGAAAACTGGGTTAGAAACGGAAAAAAAAAATAGCATAAACCGTGTTGAAAGTGGGGAGAAATGGTTTAGAAAGAACCAAAAATGGCTTTAAAAGGGTTAGAGATTTGCAAAAATGGAATAGAAAATGGCCAAAATTTATTTAAAAAGCCTCAAAAATGGGCAAAAAATGCATTAGAAATGGCCAAAACCGGCTTAAAAGGGTTAGAGGTATGCGAGAACGGTTTAGAAAAAGCCAAAATTGGCTTAAAAGGGGCTAGAGATGAGCAAAAAAGGGTTAGAAATGGCCAAAAATAGCTTAAAATGGGTTAGATATAGACAAAAAAGGGTTAAAATGGGTTAGTAGTGGGTAAAAAAGGGTTAGATGTAGCCGAAAATGGCATAAAACGTGTGAGAACTGGGCCAAAAATGGGTCAGAAAAGAAAAAAAAATGCTTATAATTAGTTGAATGCAGAAGAAAGTGTTTTAGAAAGAGCCAAAAACGGCTTTAAAAGGGTTAGATGTATGCAAAAATGGGTTACAAATGGCCAAAAACGCCTTAAAATGGGATAGAAATAGTGAAAAATGGCTTAAAATGTGTTAGAAGTGTGTAAAAATGGTTTAGATAAATCCAAAAATGGTTTAAATCGTGTGAGCAATGGGCAAAAAATGAGTTAGAAAAGGAAAGAAAAATGGCTTAAAACCAGGTTGAAAGTCAGAAAAAATGGTGTAGAAAGACCCAAACGTGGCTTTAAAAGGGCTAGAGATGAGCAGAAATGGGTTAGAAATGGCAAAGAATGGCTTAAAAGAGGTTAGAGATGTGCCAGAAATGGTTAGAAATGGCCAAAACTGCTTTAAAGCAGGTTAGAGATGTGCAAAAATGGGCTAGAAATGGCCAAAAATGGATTCAAGTGGGTAAAGAAATGGGGAAAACTGGGTTAGAAACAGAAAAAAAACTAGCTTAAAACGGGTGGAAAGTGGGCAAAAATGGTTTAGAATGAGTCAAAAATGCATTAAAAGGGTTCTAGACACGCAAAAATGGGATAGAAATGGCCAAAAATGATTTAAAACGGGTTAGAAATGTTCAAAAATTGGATTAGAAATGGCCAAAACCGGTTTAAAAAGGGTTAGAGGTAAGCAGAGATGAGTGAGAAATAGCCAAAACCGGCTTAAAAAAGGTTAGAGATGTGCAAAAATGGGTCAGAAATGACCAAAGCTGGCTTAAAACGGGTTAGAAACGGCCAAAAAAGCTTTAAAGCGGGTAAGAGATGTGCGAAAACGGGTTAGAAATGGCCTAAGTTGGCCAAAAGCGGGTTAGAAATGGCCAAAAAGGCTTTAAAGCAGGTTAGAGATGTGTGTGCAATGGTTAGAAATGGCAAAAATGGGTTAAAGCAGGTAAGAAATGGGGAAAACTTGGTTAGAAAGGGAAGAGAAAAAACCTTCAAACGAGTGGAAAGTTGGCAAAAATCGTTCAGGTAGAGCAAAAAAAAGGCTTAAAAAGGGTTAGAGCTGAGGAAAAATGGGTTATAAATGGCCAAAAGCGGCTTAAAGGTGGTTAGATAGGGGTAAAACTGGGGTAGGAATGGCCAAAAATTGCTTAAAATGGGTTAGAAGTTTGCAAAACTGTGCTAGAAATGGCCCAAAAGGTTTAAATTGGGACAGAAATGGTGAAAAATGGCTTAAAATGCGTTAGGAGTGAGCAAAAATGGGTTAGATATAGCCGAAAACGGTTTAAATCGTGTGAGAAACAGGCAAAAAATGAGTTAGAAAAGAACTAAAAATGGCTTAAAACGGGTTGAGAGCGAGAAAACATCGTGTAGAAAGAGGCAAAAATGGCTTTAAAAGGGTTAGAGATGTGCAAAAATGGGTTAGAAATGGCAAAAAATGGCTTAAAAGGGCTTATCGATGTGCCAAAAATGGTTGGAAATGGCCAAAAATGCTTTAAAGCAGGTTAGAGATGTGTAAAAGTGGGTTAGAAATGGCCTAAAATGGATTAAAGCGGGTAATAATTGGGAGAAACTGTGTTAGAAACTGAAGAAAAAAAAGCTTAATAAGAGTTGAAGGAGGGCAAAAATGGTTAAGGTATAGCCAAAAAAGGCTTAAAAAGGGTTAGAGATATGCAAAAACTGGGATAGAAATGGCCAAAAAGGCTTTAAAGCAGGTTAGAGATGTGCAAAAACTGGTCAGAAATGGCCAAAAAAGGATTAAAGCAGGAGAGAAATGGGAAAAAACTGCATTAGAAACAGAAAAAAAAGCATAAAAAGTTTTGAATGAGGGAAAAAATGGTGAAGATATAGCCCAAAAAAGGCTTAAATAGGATTAGAGATGTGCAAAAATGGGATAGAAATGGCCAAAAACTCTTTAAAATGTGTTAGAAATGGAGAAAAATGGGTTAGAAATGGATAAAAAATGGATAAGAAAATGGCCAAAAGTAGCTTAAAAGGGGTTAGAGATGTGCAAAAATGAGTTAGAAATGGCCAAGAATGGCATAAAACAGGTTAAGAATGGCCAAAAAGGCTTTAAAGCAGGTAAGAGATGTGTAAAAAAAAAAATAATAAAATGGTTAGAAGTGGCAAAAAATGGATTAAAGATGGTGAGAAATGCAGAAAACTGGGTTAGAAACGGAAAAAAAAAATAGCATAAACCGTGTTGAAAGTGGGGAGAAATGGTTTAGAAAGAACCAAAAATGGCTTTAAAAGGGTTAGAGATTTGCAAAAATGGAATAGAAATGGCCAAAATTTATTTAAAAAGCCTCAAAAATGGGCAAAAAAATGCATTAGAAATGGCCAAAACCGGCTTAAAAGGGTTAGAGGTATGCGAGAACGGTTTAGAAAAAGCCAAAATTGGCTTAAAAGGGGCTAGAGATGAGCAAAAAAGGGTTAGAAATGGCCAAAAATAGCTTAAAATGGGTTAGATATAGACAAAAAAGGGTTAAAATGGTTAATAGTGGGTAAAAAAGGGTTAGATGTAGCCGAAAATGGCATAAAAACGTGTGAGAACTGGGCCAAAAATGGGTCAGAAAAGAAAAAAAAAATGCTTATAATTAGTTGAATGCAGAAGAAAGTGTTTTAGAAAGAGCCAAAAACGGCTTTAAAAAGGGTTAGATGTATGCAAAAATGGGTTACAAATGGCCAAAAACGCCTTAAAATGGGATAGAAATAGTGAAAAATGGCTTAAAATGTGTTAGAAGTGTGTAAAAATGGTTTAGATAAATCCAAAAATGGTTTAAATCGTGTGAGCAATGGGCAAAAAATGAGTTAGAAAAGGAAAGAAAAATGGCTTAAACCAGGTTGAAAGTCAGAAAAAATGGTGTAGAAAGACCCAAACGTGGCTTTAAAAGGGCTAGAGATGAGCAGAAATGGGTTAGAAATGGCAAAGAATGGCTTAAAAGAGGTTAGAGATGTGCCAGAAATGGTTAGAAATGGCCAAAACTGCTTTAAAGCAGGTTAGAGATGTGCAAAAATGGGCTAGAAATGGCCAAAAATGGATTCAAGTGGGTAAAGAAATGGGGAAAACTGGGTTAGAAACAGAAAAAAAAACTAGCTTAAAACGGGTGGAAAGTGGGCAAAAATGGTTTAGAATGAGTCAAAAATGCATTAAAAGGGTTCTAGACACGCAAAAATGGGATAGAAATGGCCAAAAATGATTTAAAACGGGTTAGAAATGTTCAAAAATTGGATTAGAAATGGCCAAAACCGGTTTAAAAAGGGTTAGAGGTAAGCAGAGATGAGTGAGAAATAGCCAAAACCGGCTTAAAAAAGGTTAGAGATGTGCAAAAATGGGTCAGAAATGACCAAAGCTGGCTTAAAACGGGTTAGAAACGGCCAAAAAAGCTTTAAAGCGGGTAAGAGATGTGCGAAAACGGGTTAGAAATGGCCTAAGTTGGCCAAAAGCGGGTTAGAAATGGCCAAAAAGGCTTTAAAGCAGGTTAGAGATGTGTGTGCAATGGTTAGAAATGGCAAAAATGGGTTAAAGCAGGTAAGAAATGGGGAAAACTTGGTTAGAAAGGGAAGAGAAAAAACCTTCAAACGAGTGGAAAGTTGGCAAAAATCGTTCAGGTAGAGCAAAAAAAGGCTTAAAAAGGGTTAGAGCTGAGGAAAAATGGGTTATAAATGGCCAAAAGCGGCTTAAAGGTGGTTAGATAGGGGTAAAACTGGGGTAGGAATGGCCAAAAATTGCTTAAAATGGGTTAGAAGTTTGCAAAACTGTGCTAGAAATGGCCCAAAAGGTTTAAATTGGGACAGAAATGGTGAAAAATGGCTTAAAATGCGTTAGGAGTGAGCAAAAATGGGTTAGATATAGCCGAAAACGGTTTAAATCGTGTGAGAAACAGGCAAAAAATGAGTTAGAAAAGAACTAAAAATGGCTTAAAACGGGTTGAGAGCGAGAAAACATCGTGTAGAAAGAGGCAAAAATGGCTTTAAAAGGGTTAGAGATGTGCAAAAATGGGTTAGAAATGGCAAAAAATGGCTTAAAAGGGCTTATCGATGTGCCAAAAATGGTTGGAAATGGCCAAAAATGCTTTAAAGCAGGTTAGAGATGTGTAAAAGTGGGTTAGAAATGGCCTAAAATGGATTAAAGCGGGTAATAATTGGGAGAAACTGTGTTAGAAACTGAAGAAAAAAAAGCTTAATAAGAGTTGAAGGAGGGCAAAAATGGTTAAGGTATAGCCAAAAAAGGCTTAAAAAGGGTTAGAGATATGCAAAAACTGGGATAGAAATGGCCAAAAAGGCTTTAAAGCAGGTTAGAGATGTGCAAAAACTGGTCAGAAAATGGCCAAAAAAGGATTAAAGCAGGAGAGAAATGGGAAAAACTGCATTAGAAACAGAAAAAAAAGCATAAAAAGTTTTGAATGAGGGAAAAAATGGTGAAGATATAGCCCAAAAAGGCTTAAATAGGATTAGAGATGTGCAAAAATGGGATAGAAATGGCCAAAAACTCTTTAAAATGTGTTAGAAATGGAGAAAAAATGGGTTAGAAATGGATAAAAAATGGATAAGAAATGGCCAAAAGTAGCTTAAAAAGGGTTAGAGATGTGCAAAAATGAGTTAGAAATGGCCAAGAATGGCATAAAACAGGTTAAGAATGGCCAAAAAGGCTTTAAAGCAGGTAAGAGATGTGTAAAAAAAAAAAATAATAAAATGGTTAGAAGTGGCAAAAAATGGATTAAAGATGGTGAGAAATGCAGAAAACTGGGTTAGAAACGGAAAAAAAAAAATAGCATAAACCGTGTTGAAAGTGGGGAGAAATGGTTTAGAAAGAACCAAAAATGGCTTTAAAAGGGTTAGAGATTTGCAAAAATGGAATAGAAATGGCCAAAATTTATTTAAAAAGCCTCAAAAATGGGCAAAAAATGCATTAGAAATGGCCAAAACCGGCTTAAAAGGGTTAGAGGTATGCGAGAACGGTTTAGAAAAAGCCAAAATTGGCTTAAAAGGGGCTAGAGATGAGCAAAAAAGGGTTAGAAATGGCCAAAAATAGCTTAAAATGGGTTAGATATAGCCAAAAAAGGGTTAAAATGGGTTAGTAGTGGGTAAAAAAGGGTTAGATGTAGCCGAAAATGGCATAAAACGTGTGAGAACTGGGCCAAAAATGGGTCAGAAAAGAAAAAAAAAATGCTTATAATTAGTTGAATGCAGAAGAAAGTGTTTTAGAAAGAGCCAAAAACGGCTTTAAAAGGGTTAGATGTATGCAAAAATGGGTTACAAATGGCCAAAAACGCCTTAAAATGGGATAGAAATAGTGAAAAATGGCTTAAAATGTGTTAGAAGTGTGTAAAAATGGTTTAGATAAATCCAAAAAATGGTTTAAATCGTGTGAGCAATGGGCAAAAAATGAGTTAGAAAAGGAAAGAAAAATGGCTTAAACCAGGTTGAAAGTCAGAGAAAATGGTGTAGAAAGACCCAAACGTGGCTTTAAAAGGGCTAGAGATGAGCAGAAATGGGTTAGAAATGGCAAAGAATGGCTTAAAAGAGGTTAGAGATGTGCCAGAAATGGTTAGAAATGGCCAAAACTGCTTTAAAGCAGGTTAGAGATGTGCAAAAATGGGCTAGAAATGGCCAAAAATGGATTCAAGTGGGTAAAGAAATGGGGAAAACTGGGTTAGAAACAGAAAAAAAAACTAGCTTTAAAACGGGTGGAAAGTGGGCAAAAATGGTTGAGAAAGAGTCAAAAATGCATTAAAAGGGTTCTAGACACGCAAAAATGGGATAGAAATGGCCAAAAATGATTTAAAACGGGTTAGAAATGTTCAAAAATTGGATTAGAAATGGCCAAAACCGGTTTAAAAAGGGTTAGAGGTAAGCAGAGATGAGTGAGAAATAGCCAAAACCGGCTTAAAAAAGGTTAGAGATGTGCAAAAATGGGTCAGAAATGACCAAAGCTGGCTTAAAAACGGGTTAGAAACGGCCAAAAAAGCTTTAAAGCGGGTAAGAGATGTGCGAAAAACGGGTTAGAAATGGCCTAAGTTGGCCAAAAGCGGGTTAGAAATGGCCAAAAAGGCTTTAAAGCAGGTTAGAGATGTGTGTGCAATGGTTAGAAATGGCAAAAATGGGTTAAAGCAGGTAAGAAATGGGGAAAACTTGGTTAGAAAGGGAAGAGAAAAAACCTTCAAACGAGTGGAAAGTTGGCAAAAATCGTTCAGGTAGAGCAAAAAAAGGCTTAAAAAGGGTTAGAGCTGAGGAAAAATGGGTTATAAATGGCCAAAAGCGGCTTAAAGGTGGTTAGATAGGGGTAAAACTGGGGTAGGAATGGCCAAAAATTGCTTAAAATGGGTTAGAAGTTTGCAAAACTGTGCTAGAAATGGCCCAAAAGGTTTTAAATTGGACAGAAATGGTGAAAAATGGCTTAAAATGCGTTAGGAGTGAGCAAAAATGGGTTAGATATAGCCGAAAACGGTTTAAATCGTGTGAGAAACAGGCAAAAAATGAGTTAGAAAAGAACTAAAAATGGCTTTAAAACGGGTTGATGAGCGAGAAAACATCGTGTAGAAAGAGGCAAAAATGGCTTTAAAAGGGTTAGAGATGTGCAAAAATGGGTTAGAAATGGCAAAAAATGGCTTAAAAGGGCTTATCGATGTGCCAAAAATGGTTGGAAATGGCCAAAAATGCTTTAAAGCAGGTTAGAGATGTGTAAAAGTGGGTTAGAAATGGCCCTAAAATGGATTAAAGCGGGTAATAATTGGGAGAAACTGTGTTAGAAACTGAAGAAAAAAAAGCTTAATAAGAGTTGAAGGAGGGCAAAAATGGTTAAGGTATAGCCAAAAAAGGCTTAAAAAGGGTTAGAGATATGCAAAAACTGGGATAGAAATGGCCAAAAAGGCTTTAAAGCAGGTTAGAGATGTGCAAAAACTGGTCAGAAATGGCCAAAAAAGGATTAAAGCAGGAGAGAAATGGGAAAAACTGCATTCGAAACAGAAAAAAAAAGCATAAAAAGTTTTGAATGAGGGAAAAAAATGGTGAAGATATAGCCCAAAAAGGCTTAAATAGGATTAGAGATGTGCAAAAATGGGATAGAAATGGCCAAAAACTCTTTAAAATGTGTTAGAAATGGAGAAAAATGGGTTAGAAATGGATAAAAAATGGATAAGAAATGGCCAAAAGTAGCTTAAAAGGGGTTAGAGATGTGCAAAAAATGAGTTAGAAATGGCCAAGAATGGCATAAAACAGGTTAAGAATGGCCAAAAAGGCTTTAAAGCAGGTAAGAGATGTGTAAAAAAAAAAATAATAAAATGGTTAGAAGTGGCAAAAAATGGATTAAAGATGGTGAGAAATGCAGAAAACTGGGTTAGAAACGGAAAAAAAAAAAATAGCATAAACCGTGTTGAAAGTGGGGAGAAATGGTTTAGAAAGAACCAAAAATGGCTTTAAAAGGGTTAGAGATTTGCAGAAATGGAATAGAAATGGCCAAAATTTATTTAAAAAGCCTCAAAAATGGGCAAAAAAATGCATTAGAAATGGCCAAAAACCGGCTTAAAAGGGTTAGAGGTATGCGAGAACGGTTTAGAAAAAGCCAAAATTGGCTTAAAAGGGGCTAGAGATGAGCAAAAAAGGGTTAGAAATGGCCAAAAATAGCTTAAAATGGGTTAGATATAGCCAAAAAAGGGTTAAAATGGGTTAGTAGTGGGTAAAAAAGGGTTAGATGTAGCCGAAAATGGCATAAAACGTGTGAGAACTGGGCCAAAAATGGGTCAGAAAAGAAAAAAAAATGCTTATAATTAGTTGAATGCAGAAGAAAGTGTTTTAGAAAGAGCCAAAAACGGCTTTTAAAAGGGTTAGATGTATGCAAAAATGGGTTACAAATGGCCAAAAAAACGCCTTAAAATGGGATAGAAATAGTGAAAAATGGCTTAAAATGTGTTAGAAGTGTGTAAAAATGGTTTAGATAAATCCAAAAATGGTTTAAATCGATAGTGAGCAATGGGCAAAAAATGAGTTAGAAAAGGAAAGAAAAATGGCTTAAACCAGGTTGAAAGTCAGAGAAAATGGTGTAGAAAGACCCAAACGTGGCTTTAAAAGGGCTAGAGATGAGCAGAAATGGGTTAGAAATGGCAAAGAATGGCTTAAAAGAGGTTAGAGATGTGCCAGAAATGGTTAGAAATGGCCAAAACTGCTTTAAAGCAGGTTAGAGATGTGCAAAAATGGGCTAGAAATGGCCAAAAATGGATTCAAGTGGGTAAAGAAATGGGGAAAACTGGGTTAGAAACAGAAAAAAAAACTAGCTTAAAACGGGTGGAAAGTGGGCAAAAATGGTTTAGAATGAGTCAAAAATGCATTAAAAGGGTTCTAGACACGCAAAAATGGGATAGAAATGGCCAAAAATGATTTAAAACGGGTTAGAAATGTTCAAAAATTGGATTAGAAATGGCCAAAAACCGGTTTAAAAAGGGTTAGAGGTAAGCAGAGATGAGTGAGAAATAGCCAAAACCGGCTTAAAAAAGGTTAGAGATGTGCAAAAATGGGTCAGAAATGACCAAAGCTGGCCTAAAACGGGTTAGAAACGGCCAAAAAAGCTTTAAAGCGGGTAAGAGATGTGCGAAAACGGGTTAGAAATGGCCTAAGTTGGCCAAAAGCGGGTTAGAAATGGCCAAAAAGGCTTTAAAGCAGGTTAGAGATGTGTGTGCAATGGTTAGAAATGGCAAAAATGGGTTAAAGCAGGTAAGAAATGGGGAAAACTTGGTTAGAAAGGGAAGAGAAAAAACCTTCAAACGAGTGGAAAGTTGGCAAAAATCGTTCAGGTAGAGCAAAAAAAAGGCTTAAAAAAAGGGTTAGAGCTGAGGAAAAATGGGTTATAAATGGCCAAAAGCGGCTTAAAGGTGGTTAGATAGGGGTAAAATTGGGGTAGGAATGGCCAAAAATTGCTTAAAATGGGTTAGAAGTTTGCAAAACTGTGCTAGAAATGGCCCAAATTTGGTTCTTTCTAAACCATTTCTCCCCACTTTCAACACGGTTTTGCTATTTTTTTTTTTCCGTTTCTAACCCAGTTTTCTGCATTTCTCACCATCTTTAATCCATTTTTTTGCCACTTCTAACCATTTTATTTTTTTTTTTTTTTTTGCACATCTCTTACCTGCTTTAAAGCCTTTTTGGCCATTTCTAACCCATTTTTGGCCATTCTTAACCTGTTTTATGCCATTCTTGGCCATTTCTAACTCATTTTTGCACATCTCTAACCCCTTTTAAGCTACTTTTGGCCATTTCTTATCCATTTTTTATCCATTTCTAACCCATTTTTCTCCATTTCTAACACATTTTAAAGAGTTTTTTGGCCATTTCTATCCCATTTTTGCACATCTCTAATCCTAATTTAAGCCTTTTTGGGCTATATCTTCACCATTTTTTCCCTCATTCAAAACTTTTTATGCTTTTTTTTCTGTTTCTAATGCAGTTTGTCCCATTTCTCTCCTGCTTTAATCCTTTTTTGGCCATTTCTGACCAGTTTTTTGCACATCTCTAACCTGCTTTAAAGCCTTTTTGGCCATTTCTATCCCAGTTTTTTGCATATCTCTAACCCTTTTTAAGCCTTTTTTGGCTATACCTTAACCATTTTTGCCCTCCTTCAACTCTTATTAAGCTTTTTTTTCTTCAGTTTCTAACACAGTTTCTCCCAATTATTACCCGCTTTAATCCATTTTAGGCCATTTCTAACCCACTTTTACACATCTCTAACCTGCTTTAAAGCATTTTTGGCCATTTCCAACCATTTTTGGCACATCGATAAGCCCTTTTTAAGCCATTTTTTGCCATTTCTAACCCATTTTTGCACATCTCTAACCCTTTTAAAGCCATTTTTGCCTCTTTCTACACGATGTTTTCTCGCTCTCAACCCGTTTTAAGCCATTTTTAGTTCTTTTCTAACTCATTTTTTGCCTGGTTCTCACACGATTTAAACCGTTTTCGGCTATATCTAACCCATTTTTGCTCACTCCTAACGCATTTTTAGCCATTTTTCACCATTTCTGTCCCAATTTAAACCTTTTGGGCCATTTCTAGCACAGTTTTGCAAACTTCTAACCCATTTTAAGCAATTTTTGGCCATTCCTACCCCAGTTTTACCCCTATCTAACCACCTTTAAGCCGCTTTTGGCCATTTATAACCCATTTTTCCTCAGCTCTAACCCCTTTTTAAGCCTTTTTTTGCTCTACCTGAACGATTTTTGCCAACTTTCCACTCGTTTGAAGGTTTTTTCTCTTCCCTTTCTAACCAAGTTTTCCCCATTTCTTACCTGCTTTAACCCATTTTTGCCATTTCTAACCATTGCACACACATCTCTAACCTGCTTTAAAGCCTTTTTGGCCATTTCTAACCCGCTTTTTGGCCAACTTTAGGGCCATTTCTAACCCGTTTTCGCACATCTCTTACCCGCTTTAAAGCTTTTTTGGCCGTTTCTAACCCGTTTTAAGCCAGCTTTGGTCATTTCTGACCCATTTTTGCACATCTCTAACCTTTTTTAAGCCGGTTTTGGCTATTTCTCACTCATCTCTGCTTACCTCTAACCCTTTTTAAACCGGTTTTGGCCATTTCTAATCCAATTTTTGAACATTTCTAACCCGTTTTAAATCATTTTTTGGCCATTTCTATCCCATTTTTGCGTGTCTAGAACCCTTTTAATGCATTTTTGACTCATTCTAAACCATTTTTGCCCACTTTCCACCCGTTTTAAGCTAGTTTTTTTTTCTGTTTCTAACCCAGTTTTCCCCATTTCTTTACCCACTTGAATCCATTTTTGGCCATTTCTAGCCCATTTTTGCACATCTCTAACCTGCTTTAAAGCAGTTTTGGCCATTTCTAACCATTTCTGGCACATCTCTAACCTCTTTTAAGCCATTCTTTGCCATTTCTAACCCCATTTCTGCTCATCTCTAGCCCTTTTAAAGCCACGTTTGGGTCTTTCTACACCATTTTTTCTGACTTTCAACCTGGTTTAAGCCATTTTTCTTTCCTTTTCTAACTCATTTTTTGCCCATTGCTCACACGATTTAAACCATTTTTGGATTTATCTAAACCATTTTTACACACTTCTAACACATTTTAAGCCATTTTTTCACTATTTCTATCCCATTTTAAGGCGTTTTTGGCCATTTGTAACCCATTTTTGCATACATCTAACCCTTTTAAAAGCCGTTTTTTGGCTCTTTCTAAAACACTTTCTTCTGCATTCAACTAATTATAAGCATTTTTTTTTCTTTTTTCTGACCCATTTTTGGCCCAGTTCTCACACGTTTTATGCCATTTTCGGCTACATCTAACCCTTTTTTACCCACTACTAACCCATTTTAACCCCTTTTTTGGCTATATCTAACCCATTTTAAGCTATTTTTGGCCATTTCTAACCCTTTTTTGCTCATCTCTAGCCCCTTTTAAGCCAATTTTGGCTTTTTCTAAACCGTTCTCGCATACCTCTAACCCTTTTAAGCCGGTTTTGGCCATTTCTAATGCATTTTTTTGCCCATTTTTGAGGCTTTTTAAATAAATTTTGGCCATTTCTATTCCATTTTTGCAAATCTCTAACCTTTTAAAGCCATTTTTGGTTCTTTCTAAACCATTTCTCCCCCACTTTCAACACGGTTTATGCTATTTTTTTTTTTTCCGTTTCTAACCCAGTTTTCTGCATTTCTCACCATCTTTAATCCATTTTTTGCCACTTCTAACCATTTTATTATTTTTTTTTTTACACATCTCTTACCTGCTTTAAAGCCTTTTTGGCCATTCTTAACCTGTTTTTATGCCATTCTTGGCCATTTCTAACTCATTTTTGCACATCTCTAACCCCTTTTAAGCTACTTTTGGCCATTTCTTATCCATTTTTTATCCATTTCTAACCCATTTTTCTCCATTTCTAACACATTTTAAAGAGTTTTTGGCCATTTCTATCCCATTTTTGCACATCTCTAATCCTATTTAAGCCTTTTTGGGCTATATCTTCACCATTTTTTCCCTCATTCAAAACTTTTTATGCTTTTTTTTTCTGTTTCTAATGCAGTTTTTCCCATTTCTCTCCTGCTTTAATCCTTTTTTGGCCATTTCTGACCAGTTTTTGCACATCTCTAACCTGCTTTAAAGCCTTTTTGGCCATTTCTATCCCAGTTTTTGCATATCTCTAACCCTTTTTAAGCCTTTTTTGGCTATACCTTAACCATTTTTGCCCTCCTTCAACTCTTATTAAGCTTTTTTTTTTTTTTTCTGTTTCTAACACAGTTTCTCCCAATTATTACCCGCTTTAATCCATTTTAGGCCATTTCTAACCCACTTTAACACATCTCTAACCTGCTTTAAAGCATTTTGGCCATTTCCAACCATTTTTGGCACATCTATAAGCCCTTTTAAGCCATTTTTTGCCCATTTCTAACCCATTTTTGCACATCTCTAACCCTTTTAAAGCCATTTTTTGCCTCTTTCTACACGATGTTTTCTCGCTCTCAACCCGTTTTAAGCCATTTTTAGTTCTTTTCTAACTCATTTTTTGCCTGTTTCTCACACGATTTAAAACCGTTTTCGGCTATATCTAACCCATTTTTGCTCACTCCTAACGCATTTTAAGCCATTTTTCACCATTTCTGTCCCAATTTAAACCTTTTGGGCCATTTCTAGCACAGTTTTTGCAAACTTCTAACCCATTTTAAGCAATTTTTGGCCATTCCTACCCCAGTTTTACCCCTATCTAACCACCTTTAAGCCGCTTTTGGCCATTTATAACCCATTTTTCCTCAGCTCTAACCCTTTTTAAGCCTTTTTTTTGCTCTACCTGAACGATTTTTGCCAACTTTCCACTCGTTTGAAGGTTTTTTCTCTTCCCTTTCTAACCAAGTTTTCCCCATTTCTTACCTGCTTTAACCCATTTTTGCCATTTCTAACCATTGCACACACATCTCTAACCTGCTTTAAAGCCTTTTTGGCCATTTCTAACCCGCTTTTGGCCAACTTAGGCCATTTCTAACCCGTTTTCGCACATCTCTTACCCGCTTTAAAGCTTTTTTGGCCGTTTCTAACCCGTTTTAAGCCAGCTTTGGTCATTTCTGACCCATTTTTTGCACATCTCTAACCTTTTTTAAGCCGGTTTTGGCTATTTCTCACTCATCTCTGCTTACCTCTAACCCTTTTTAAACCGGTTTTGGCCATTTCTAATCCAATTTTTGAACATTTCTAACCCGTTTTAAATCATTTTTGGCCATTTCTATCTCCATTTTTGCGTGTCTAGAACCCTTTTAATGCATTTTTGACTCTTTCTCAACCATTTTTGCCCACTTTCCACCCGTTTTAAGCTAGTTTTTTTTTCTGTTTCTAACCCAGTTTTCCCCATTTCTTTACCCACTTGAATCCATTTTTGGCCATTTCTAGCCCATTTTTGCACATCTCTAACCTGCTTTAAAGCAGTTTTGGCCATTTCTAACCATTTCTGGCACATCTCTAACCTCTTTTAAGCCATTCTTTGCCATTTCTAACCCATTTCTGCTCATCTCTAGCCCTTTTAAAGCCACGTTTGGGTCTTTCTACACCATTTTCTCTGACTTTCAACCTGGTTTAAGCCATTTTTCTTTCCTTTTCTAACTCATTTTTTGCCCATTGCTCACACGATTTAAACCATTTTTGGATTTATCTAAACCATTTTTACACACTTCTAACACATTTTAAGCCATTTTTTCACTATTTCTATCCCATTTTAAGGCGTTTTTTGGCCATTTGTAACCCATTTTTGCATACATCTAACCCTTTTAAAGCCGTTTTTGGCTCTTTCTAAAACACTTTCTTCTGCATTCAACTAAATTATAAGCATTTTTTTTTCTTTTCTGACCCATTTTTGCCCAGTTCTCACACGTTTTATGCCATTTTCGGCTACATCTAACCCTTTTTTACCCACTACTAACCCATTTTAACCCTTTTTTGGCTATATCTAACCCATTTTAAGCTATTTTTGGCCATTTCTAACCCTTTTTTGCTCATCTCTAGCCCCTTTTAAGCCAATTTTGGCTTTTTCTAAACCGTTCTCGCATACCTCTAACCCTTTTAAGCCGGTTTTGGCCATTTCTAATGCATTTTTTGCCCATTTTTGAGGCTTTTTAAATAAATTTTGGCCATTTCTATTCCATTTTTGCAAATCTCTAACCCTTTTAAAGCCATTTTTGGTTCTTTCTAAACCATTTCTCCCCACTTTCAACACGGTTTATGCTATTTTTTTTTTCCGTTTCTAACCCAGTTTTCTGCATTTCTCACCATCTTTAATCCATTTTTTGCCACTTCTAACCATTTTATTATTTTTTTTTTTACACATCTCTTACCTGCTTTAAAGCCTTTTTGGCCATTCTTAACCTGTTTTATGCCATTCTTGGCCATTTCTAACTCATTTTTGCACATCTCTAACCCCTTTTAAGCTACTTTTGGCCATTTCTTATCCATTTTTTATCCATTTCTAACCCATTTTTCTCCATTTCTAACACATTTTAAAGAGTTTTTGGCCATTTCTATCCCATTTTTGCACATCTCTAATCCTATTTAAGCCTTTTTGGGCTATATCTTCACCATTTTTTCCCTCATTCAAAACTTTTTATGCTTTTTTTTCTGTTTCTAATGCAGTTTTTCCCATTTCTCTCCTGCTTTAATCCTTTTTTGGCCATTTCTGACCAGTTTTTGCACATCTCTAACCTGCTTTAAAGCCTTTTTGGCCATTTCTATCCCAGTTTTTGCATATCTCTAACCCTTTTTAAGCCTTTTTTGGCTATACCTTAACCATTTTTGCCCTCCTTCAACTCTTATTAAGCTTTTTTTTCTTCAGTTTCTAACACAGTTTCTCCCAATTATTACCCGCTTTAATCATTTTAGGCCATTTCTAACCCACTTTTACACATCTCTAACCTGCTTTAAAGCATTTTTGGCCATTTCCAACCATTTTTGGCACATCGATAAGCCCTTTTAAGCCATTTTTTGCCATTTCTAACCCATTTTTGCACATCTCTAACCCTTTTAAAGCCATTTTTGCCTCTTTCTACACGATGTTTTCTCGCTCTCAACCCGTTTTAAGCCATTTTTAGTTCTTTTCTAACTCATTTTTTGCCTGTTTCTCACACGATTTAAAACCGTTTTCGGCTATATCTAACCCATTTTTGCTCACTCCTAACGCATTTTAAGCCATTTTTCACCATTTCTGTCCCAATTTAAACCTTTTGGGCCATTTCTAGCACAGTTTTGCAAACTTCTAACCCATTTTAAGCAATTTTTGGCCATTCCTACCCCAGTTTTACCCCTATCTAACCACCTTTAAGCCGCTTTTGGCCATTTATAACCCATTTTTCCTCAGCTCTAACCCTTTTTAAGCCTTTTTTTGCTCTACCTGAACGATTTTTGCCAACTTTCCACTCGTTTGAAGGTTTTTTCTCTTCCCTTTCTAACCAAGTTTTCCCCATTTCTTACCTGCTTTAACCCATTTTTGCCATTTCTAACCATTGCACACACATCTCTAACCTGCTTTAAAGCCTTTTTGGCCATTTCTAACCCGCTTTTGGCCAACTTAGGCCATTTCTAACCCGTTTTCGCACATCTCTTACCCGCTTTAAAGCTTTTTTGGCCGTTTCTAACCCGTTTTAAGCCAGCTTTGGTCATTTCTGACCCATTTTTGCACATCTCTAACCTTTTTTAAGCCGGTTTTGGCTATTTCTCACTCATCTCTGCTTACCTCTAACCCTTTTTAAACCGGTTTTGGCCATTTCTAATCCAATTTTTGAACATTTCTAACCCGTTTTAAATCATTTTTGGCCATTTCTATCCCATTTTTGCGTGTCTAGAACCCTTTTAATGCATTTTTGACTCATTCTAAACCATTTTTGCCCACTTTCCACCCGTTTTAAGCTAGTTTTTTTTTCTGTTTCTAACCCAGTTTTCCCCATTTCTTTACCCACTTGAATCCATTTTTGGCCATTTCTAGCCATTTTTGCACATCTCTAACCTGCTTTAAAGCAGTTTTGGCCATTTTCTAAACCATTTCTGGCACATCTCTAACCTCTTTTAAGCCATTCTTTGCCATTTCTAACCCATTTCTGCTCATCTCTAGCCCTTTA
>NW_027069203.1:0-98083 GCF_037157495.1 Lathamus discolor
TTTAGGAGTGAGCAAAAATGGGTTAGATATAGCCGAAAACGGTTTAGATCGTGTGAGAAACAGGCAAAAAATGAGTTAGAAAAGAACTAAAAATGGCTTAAAACGGGTTGAGAGCGAGAAAACATCGTGTAGAAAGAGGCAAAAATGGCTTTAAAAGGGTTAGAGATGTGCAAAAAATGGGTTAGAAATGGCAAAAAATGGCTTAAAAGGGCTTATAGATGTGCCAAAAATGGTTGGAAATGGCCAAAAATGCTTTAAAGCAGGTTAGAGATGTGTAAAAGTGGGTTAGAAATGGCCAAAAATGGATTAAAGCGGGTAATAATTGGGAGAAACTGTGTTAGAAACAGAAAAAAAAAAAAAAGCTTAATAAGAGTTGAAGGAGGGCAAAAATGGTTAAGGTATAGCCAAAAAAGGCTTAAAAAGGGTAAGAGATATGCAAAAACTGGGATAGAAATGGCCAAAAAGGCTTTAAAGCAGGTTAGAGATGTGCAAAAAACTGGTCAGAAATGGCCAAAAATGGATTAAAGCGGGAGAGAAATGGGAAAAACTGCATTAGAAACAGAAAAAAAAGCATAAAAAGTTTTGAATGAGGGAAAAAATGGTGAAGATATAGCCCAAAAAGGCTTAAATAGGATTATAGATGTGCAAAAATGGGATAGAAATGGCCAAAAACTCTTTAAAATGTGTTAGAAATGGAGAAAAATGGGTTACAAATGGACAAAAAATGGATAAGAAATGGCCAAAAGTAGCTTAAAAGGGGTTAGAGATGTGCAAAAATGAGTTAGAAATGGCCAAGAATGGCATAAAACAGGTTAAGAATGGCCAAAAATGGGTTAGAAATGGCCAAAAAGGCTTTAAAGCAGGTAAGAGATGTGCAAAAAAAAAAAAAAAAAAATGGTTAGAAGTGGCAAAAAATGGATTAAAGATGGTGAGAAATGCAGAAAACTGGGTTAGAAACGGAAAAAAAAAAAATAGCATAAACCGTGTTGAAAGTGGGGAGAAATGGTTTAGAAAGAACCAAAAATGGCTTTAAAAGGGTTAGAGATTTGCAAAAATGGAATAGAAATGGCCAAAATTTATTTAAAAAGCCTCAAAAATGGACAAAAAATGCATTAGAAATGGCCAAAACCGGCTTAAAAGGGTTAGAGGTATGCGAGAACGGTTTAGAAAAAGCCAAAATTGGCTTAAAAGGGGCTAGAGATGAGCAAAAAAGGGTTAGAAATGGCCAAAAATAGCTTAAAATGGGTTAGATATAGCCAAAAAAGGGTTAAAATGGGTTAGTAGTGGGTAAAAAAGGGTTAGATGTAGCCGAAAATGGCATAAAACGTGTGAGAACTGGGCCAAAAATGGGTCAGAAAAGAAAAAAAAAATGCTTATAATTAGTTGAATGCAGAAGAAAGTGTTTTAGAAAGAGCCAAAAACGGCTTTAAAAGGGTTAGATGTATGCAAAAATGGGTTAGAAATGGCCAAAAACGCCTTAAAATGGGATAGAAATAGTGAAAAATGGCTTAAAATGTGTTAGAAGTGTGTAAAAATGGTTTAGATAAACCCAAAAATGGTTTAAATCGTGTGAGCAATGGGCAAAAAATGAGTTAGAAAAGGAAAGAAAAATGGCTTAAACCAGGTTGAAAGTCAGAAAAAATGGTGTAGAAAGAGCCAAACGTGTCTTTAAAAGGGCTAGAGATGAGCAGAAATGGGTTAGAAATGGCAAAGAATGGCTTAAAAGAGGTTAGAGATGTGCCAGAAATGGTTAGAAATGGCCAAAACTGCTTTAAAGCAGGTTAGAGATGTGCAAAAATGGGCTAGAAATGGCCAAAAATGGATTCAAGTGGGTAAAGAAATGGGAAAAACTGGGTTAGAAACAGAAAAAAAACTAGCTTAAAACGGGTGGAAAGTGGGCAAAAATGGTTTAGAATGAGTCAAAAATGCATTAAAAGGGTTCTAGACATGCAAAAATGGGATAGAAATGGCCAAAAATGATTTAAAACGGGTTAGAAATGGACAAAAATTGGATTAGAAATGGCCAAAACCGGTTTAAAAAGGGTTAGAGGTAAGCAGAGATGAGTGAGAAATAGCCAAAACCAGCTTAAAAAAGGTTAGAGATGTGCAAAAAATGGGTCAGAAATGACCAAAGCTGGCTTAAAATGGGTTAGAAACGGCCAAAAAAGCTTTAAAGCGGGTTACAGATGTGCAAAAACGGGTTAGAAATGGCCTAAGTTGGCCAAAAGCGGGTTAGAAATGGCCAAAAAGGCTTTAAAGCAGGTTAGAGATGTGTGTGCAATGGTTAGAAATGGCAAAAATGGGTTAAAGCAGGTAAGAAATGGGGAAAAGTTGGTTAGAAAGGAAATAGAAAAAACCTTCAAACGAGTGGAAAGTTGGCAAAAATCGTTCAGGTAGAGCAAAAAAAGGCTTAAAAAGGGTTAGAGCTGAGGAAAAATGGGTTATAAATGGCCAAAAGCGGCTTAAAGGTGGTTAGATAGGGGTAAAACTGGGGTAGGAATGGCCAAAAATTGCTTAAAATGGGTTAGAAGTTTGCAAAACTGTGCTAGAAATGGCCCAAAAGGTTTAAATTGGGATAGAAATGGTGAAAAATGGCTTAAAATGCGTTAGGAGTGAGCAAAAATGGGTTAGATATAGCCGAAAACGGTTTTAGATCGTGTGAGAAACAGGCAAAAAATGAGTTAGAAAAGAACTAAAAATGGCTTAAAACGGGTTGAGAGCGAGAAAACATCGTGTAGAAAGAGGCAAAAATGGCTTTAAAAGGGTTAGAGATGTGCAAAAATGGGTTAGAAATGGCAAAAAAATGGCTTAAAAGGGCTTATAGATGTGCCAAAAATGGTTGGAAATGGCCAAAAATGCTTTAAAGCAGGTTAGAGATGTGTAAAAGTGGGTTAGAAATGGCCAAAAATGGATTAAAGCGGGTAATAATTGGGAGAAACTGTGTTAGAAACAGAAAAAAAAAAAAAGCTTAATAAGAGTTGAAGGAGGGCAAAAATGGTTAAGGTATAGCCAAAAAAGGCTTAAAAAGGGTAAGAGATATGCAAAAACTGGGATAGAAATGGCCAAAAAGGCTTTAAAGCAGGTTAGAGATGTGCAAAAACTGGTCAGAAATGGCCAAAAATGGATTAAAGCGGGAGAGAAATGGGAAAAACTGCATTAGAAACAGAAAAAAAAAGCATAAAAAGTTTTGAATGAGGGAAAAAATGGTGAAGATATAGCCCAAAAAGGCTTAAATAGGATTATAGATGTGCAAAAATGGGATAGAAATGGCCAAAAACTCTTTAAAATGTGTTAGAAATGGAGAAAAATGGGTTACAAATGGACAAAAAATGGATAAGAAATGGCCAAAAGTAGCTTAAAAGGGGTTAGAGATGTGCAAAAATGAGTTAGAAATGGCCAAGAATGGCATAAAACAGGTTAAGAATGGCCAAAAATGGGTTAGAAATGGCCAAAAAGGCTTTAAAGCAGGTAAGAGATGTGCAAAAAAAAAAAAAAAAAAAATGGTTAGAAGTGGCAAAAAATGGATTAAAGATGGTGAGAAATGCAGAAAACTGGGTTAGAAACGGAAAAAAAAAAATAGCATAAACCGTGTTGAAAGTGGGGAGAAATGGTTTAGAAAGAACCAAAAATGGCTTTAAAAGGGTTAGAGATTTGCAAAAATGGAATAGAAATGGCCAAAATTTATTTAAAAAGCCTCAAAAATGGACAAAAAATGCATTAGAAATGGCCAAAACCGGCTTAAAAGGGTTAGAGGTATGCGAGAACGGTTTAGAAAAAGCCAAAATTGGCTTAAAAGGGGCTAGAGATGAGCAAAAAAGGGTTAGAAATGGCCAAAAATAGCTTAAAATGGGTTAGATATAGCCAAAAAAGGGTTAAAATGGGTTAGTAGTGGGTAAAAAAGGGTTAGATGTAGCCGAAAATGGCATAAAACGTGTGAGAACTGGGCCAAAAATGGGTCAGAAAAGAAAAAAAAATGCTTATAATTAGTTGAATGCAGAAGAAAGTGTTTTAGAAAGAGCCAAAAACGGCTTTAAAAGGGTTAGATGTATGCAAAAATGGGTTAGAAATGGCCAAAAACGCCTTAAAATGGGATAGAAATAGTGAAAAATGGCTTAAAATGTGTTAGAAGTGTGTAAAAATGGTTTAGATAAACCCAAAAATGGTTTAAATCGTGTGAGCAATGGGCAAAAAATGAGTTAGAAAAGGAAAGAAAAATGGCTTAAACCAGGTTGAAAGTCAGAAAAAATGGTGTAGAAAGACCCAAACGTGTCTTTAAAAGGGCTAGAGATGAGCAGAAATGGGTTAGAAATGGCAAAGAATGGCTTAAAAGAGGTTAGAGATGTGCCAGAAATGGTTAGAAATGGCCAAAACTGCTTTAAAGCAGGTTAGAGATGTGCAAAAATGGGCTAGAAATGGCCAAAAATGGATTCAAGTGGGTAAAGAAATGGGAAAAACTGGGTTAGAAACAGAAAAAAAACTAGCTTAAAACGGGTGGAAAGTGGGCAAAAATGGTTTAGAATGAGTCAAAAATGCATTAAAAGGGTTCTAGACATGCAAAAATGGGATAGAAATGGCCAAAAATGATTTAAAACGGGTTAGAAATGGACAAAAATTGGATTAGAAATGGCCAAAACCGGTTTAAAAAGGGTTAGAGGTAAGCAGAGATGAGTGAGAAATAGCCAAAACCAGCTTAAAAAAGGTTAGAGATGTGCAAAAAATGGGTCAGAAATGACCAAAGCTGGCTTAAAATGGGTTAGAAACGGCCAAAAAAGCTTTAAAGCGGGTTAGAGATGTGCAAAAACGGGTTAGAAATGGCCTAAGTTGGCCAAAAGCGGGTTAGAAATGGCCAAAAAGGCTTTAAAGCAGGTTAGAGATGTGTGTGCAATGGTTAGAAATGGCAAAAATGGGTTAAAGCAGGTAAGAAATGGGGAAAAGTTGGTTAGAAAGGAAATAGAAAAAACCTTCAAACGAGTGGAAAGTTGGCAAAAATCGTTCAGGTAGAGCAAAAAAAGGCTTAAAAAGGGTTAGAGCTGAGGAAAAATGGGTTATAAATGGCCCAAAAGCGGCTTAAAGGTGGTTAGATAGGGGTAAAACTGGGGTAGGAATGGCCAAAAATTGCTTAAAATGGGTTAGAAGTTTGCAAAACTGTGCTAGAAATGGCCCAAAAGGTTTAAATTGGGATAGAAATGGTGAAAAATGGCTTAAAATGCGTTAGGAGTGAGCAAAAATGGGTTAGATACAGCCGAAAACGGTTTAGATCGTGTGAGAAACAGGCAAAAAATGAGTTAGAAAAGAACTAAAAATGGCTTAAAACGGGTTGAGAGCGAGAAAAACATCGTGTAGAAAGAGGCAAAAATGGCTTTAAAAGGGTTAGAGATGTGCAAAAATGGGTTAGAAATGGCAAAAAATGGCTTAAAAGGGCTTATAGATGTGCCAAAAATGGTTGGAAATGGCCAAAAATGCTTTAAAGCAGGTTAGAGATGTGTAAAAGTGGGTTAGAAATGGCCAAAAATGGATTAAAGCGGGTAATAATTGGGAGAAACTGTGTTAGAAACAGAAAAAAAAAAAAAGCTTAATAAGAGTTGAAGGAGGGCAAAAATGGTTAAGGTATAGCCAAAAAAGGCTTAAAAAGGGTAAGAGATATGCAAAAACTGGGATAGAAATGGCCAAAAAGGCTTTAAAGCAGGTTAGAGATGTGCAAAAACTGGTCAGAAATGGCCAAAAATGGATTAAAGCGGGAGAGAAATGGGAAAAACTGCATTAGAAACAGAAAAAAAAGCATAAAAAGTTTTGAATGAGGGAAAAAATGGTGAAGATACAGCCCAAAAAGGCTTAAATAGGATTATAGATGTGCAAAAATGGGATAGAAATGGCCAAAAAACTCTTTAAAATGTGTTAGAAATGGAGAAAAATGGGTTAGAAATGGATAAAAAATGGATAAGAAATGGCCAAAAGTAGCTTAAAAGGGGTTAGAGATGTGCAAAAATGAGTTAGAAATGGCCAAGAATGGCATAAAACAGGTTAAGAATGGCCAAAATTGGGTTAGAAATGGCCAAAAAGGCTTTAAAGCAGGTAAGAGATGTGTAAAAAAAAAAAAAAAAATAAAATGGTTAGAAGTGGCAAAAAATGGATTAAAGATGGTGAGAAATGCAGAAAACTGGGTTAGAAACAGAAAAAAAAAATAGCATAAACCGTGTTGAAAGTGGGGAGAAATGGTTTAGAAAGATCCAAAAAATGGCTTTAAAAGGGTTAGAGATTTGAAAAAATGGAATAGAAATGGCCAAAATTTATTTAAAAAGCCTCAAAAATGGACAAAAAAATGCATTAGAAATGGCCAAAACCGGCTTAAAAGGGTTAGAGGTATGCGAGAACGGTTTAGAAAAAGCCAAAATTGGCTTAAAAGGGGCTAGAGATGAGCAAAAAAGGGTTAGAAATGGCCAAAAATAGCTTAAAATGGGTTAGATATAGCCAAAAAAGGGTTAAAATGGGTTAGTAGTGGGTAAAAAAGGGTTGATGTAGCCGAAAATGGCATAAAACGTGTGAGAACTGGGCCAAAAATGGGTCAGAAAAGAAAAAAAATGCTTATAATTAGTTGAATGCAGAAGAAAGTGTTTTAGAAAGAGCCAAAAACGGCTTTAAAAGGGTTAGATGTATGCAAAAATGGGTTAGAAATGGCCAAAAACGCCTTAAAATGGGATAGAAATAGTGAAAAATGGCTTAAAATGTGTTAGAAGTGTGTAAAAATGGTTTAGATAAACCCAAAAATGGTTTAAATCGTGTGAGCAATGGGCAAAAAATGAGTTAGAAAAGGAAAGAAAAATGGCTTAAACCAGGTTGAAAGTCAGAAAAAATGGTGTAGAAAGAGCCAAACGTGTCTTTAAAAGGGCTAGAGATGAGCAGAAATGGGTTAGAAATGGCAAAGAATGGCTTAAAAGAGGTTAGAGATGTGCCAGAAATGGTTAGAAACGGCCAAAACTGCTTTAAAGCAGGTTAGAGATGTGTGTGCAATGGTTAGAAATGGCAAAAATGGGTTAAAGCAGGTAAGAAATGGGGAAAAGTTGGTTAGAAAGGAAATAGAAAAAACCTTCAAACGAGTGGAAAGTTGGCAAAAATCGTTCAGGTAGAGCAAAAAAAGGCTTAAAAAGGGTTAGAGCTGAGGAAAAATGGGTTATAAATGGCCAAAAGCGGCTTAAAGGTGGTTAGATAGGGGTAAAACTGGGGTAGGAATGGCCAAAAATTGCTTAAAATGGGTTAGAAGTTTGCAAAACTGTGCTAGAAATGGCCCAAAAGGTTTAAATTGGGATAGAAATGGTGAAAAATGGCTTAAAATGCGTTAGGAGTGAGCAAAAATGGGTTAGATATAGCCGAAAACGGTTTAGATCGTGTGAGAAACAGGCAAAAAATGAGTTAGAAAAGAACTAAAAATGGCTTAAAACGGGTTGAGAGCGAGAAAACATCGTGTAGAAAGAGGCAAAAATGGCTTTAAAAGGGTTAGAGATGTGCAAAAATGGGTTAGAAATGGCAAAAAATGGCTTAAAAGGGCTTATAGATGTGCCAAAAAATGGTTGGAAATGGCCAAAAATGCTTTAAAGCAGGTTAGAGATGTGTAAAAGTGGGTTAGAAATGGCCAAAAATGGATTAAAGCGGGTAATAATTGGGAGAAACTGTGTTAGAAACAGAAAAAAAAAAAAAAGCTTAATAAGAGTTGAAGGAGGGCAAAAATGGTTAAGGTATAGCCAAAAAAGGCTTAAAAAGGGTAAGAGATATGCAAAAACTGGGATAGAAATGGCCAAAAAGGCTTTAAAGCAGGTTAGAGATGTGCAAAAACTGGTCAGAAATGGCCAAAAATGGATTAAAGCGGGAGAGAAATGGGAAAAACTGCATTAGAAACAGAAAAAAAAGCATAAAAAGTTTTGAATGAGGGAAAAAAATGGTGAAGATATAGCCCAAAAAGGCTTAAATAGGATTATAGATGTGCAAAAATGGGATAGAAATGGCCAAAAACTCTTTAAAATGTGTTAGAAATGGAGAAAAATGGGTTACAAATGGACAAAAAATGGATAAGAAATGGCCAAAAGTAGCTTAAAAGGGGTTAGAGATGTGCAAAAATGAGTTAGAAATGGCCAAGAATGGCATAAAACAGGTTAAGAATGGCCAAAAATGGGTTAGAAATGGCCAAAAAGGCTTTTAAAGCAGGTAAGAGATGTGCAAAAAAAAAAAAAATAAAATGGTTAGAAGTGGCAAAAAATGGATTAAAGATGGTGAGAAATGCAGAAAACTGGGTTAGAAACAGAAAAAAAAAATAGCATAAACCGTGTTGAAAGTGGGGAGAAATGGTTTAGAAAGATCCAAAAAATGGCTTTAAAAGGGTTAGAGATTTGCAAAAATGGAATAGAAATGGCCAAAATTTATTTAAAAAGCCTCAAAAATGGACAAAAAATGCATTAGAAATGGCCAAAACCGGCTTAAAAGGGTTAGAGGTATGCGAGAACGGTTTAGAAAAAGCCAAAATTGGCTTAAAAGGGGCTAGAGATGAGCAAAAAAAGGGTTAGAAATGGCCAAAAATAGCTTAAAATGGGTTAGATATAGCCAAAAAAGGGTTAAAATGGGTTAGTAGTGGGTAAAAAAGGGTTGATGTAGCCGAAAATGGCATAAAACGTGTGAGAACTGGGCCAAAAATGGGTCAGAAAAGAAAAAAAAATGCTTATAATTAGTTGAATGCAGAAGAAAGTGTTTTAGAAAGAGCCAAAAACGGCTTTAAAAGGGTTAGATGTATGCAAAAATGGGTTAGAAATGGCCAAAAACGCCTTAAAATGGGATAGAAATAGTGAAAAATGGCTTAAAATGTGTTAGAAGTGTGTAAAAATGGTTTAGATAAACCCAAAAATGGTTTAAATTGTGTGAGCAATGGGCAAAAAATGAGTTAGAAAAGGAAAGAAAAATGGCTTAAACCAGGTTGAAAGTCAGAAAAAATGGTGTAGAAAGACCCAAACGTGTCTTTAAAAGGGCTAGAGATGAGCAGAAATGGGTTAGAAATGGCAAAGAATGGCTTAAAAGAGGTTAGAGATGTGCCAGAAATGGTTAGAAATGGCCAAAACTGCTTTAAAGCAGGTTAGAGATGTGCAAAAATGGGCTAGAAATGGCCAAAAATGGATTCAAGTGGGTAAAGAAATGGGGAAAACTGGGTTAGAAACAGAAAAAAAAACTAGCTTAAAACGGGTGGAAAGTGGGCAAAAATGGTTTAGAATGAGTCAAAAATGCATTAAAAGGGTTCTAGACATGCAAAAATGGGATAGAAATGGCCAAAAATGATTTAAAACGGGTTAGAAATGGACAAAAATTGGATTAGAAAATGGCCAAAACCGGTTTAAAAAAGGGTTAGAGGTAAGCAGAGATGCGTGAGAAATAGCCAAAACCAGCTTAAAAAAGGTTAGAGATGTGCAAAAATGGGTCAGAAATGACCAAAGCTGGCTTAAAATGGGTTAGAAACGGCCAAAAAAGCTTTAAAGCGGGTTACAGATGTGCAAAAACGGGTTAGAAATGGCCTAAGTTGGCCAAAAGCGGGTTAGAAATGGCCAAAAAGGCTTTAAAGCAGGTTAGAGATGTGTGTGCAATGGTTAGAAATGGCAAAAATGGGTTAAAGCAGGTAAGAAATGGGGAAAAGTTGGTTAGAAAGGAAATAGAAAAAACCTTCAAACGAGTGGAAAGTTGGCAAAAATCGTTCAGGTAGAGCAAAAAAAAGGCTTAAAAAGGGTTAGAGCTGAGGAAAAATGGGTTATAAATGGCCAAAAGCGGCTTAAAGGTGGTTAGATAGGGGTAAAACTGGGGTAGGAATGGCCAAAAATTGCTTAAAATGGGTTAGAAGTTTGCAAAACTGTGCTAGAAATGGCCCAAAAGGTTTAAATTGGGATAGAAATGGTGAAAAATGGCTTAAAATGCGTTAGGAGTGAGCAAAAAATGGGTTAGATATAGCCGAAAACGGTTTAGATCGTGTGAGAAACAGGCAAAAAATGAGTTAGAAAAGAACTAAAAATGGCTTAAAACGGGTTGAGAGCGAGAAAACATCGTGTAGAAAGAGGCAAAAATGGCTTTAAAAGGGTTAGAGATGTGCAAAAATGGGTTAGAAATGGCAAAAAATGGCTTAAAAGGGCTTATAGATGTGCCAAAAATGGTTGGAAATGGCCAAAAATGCTTTAAAGCAGGTTAGAGATGTGTAAAAGTGGGTTAGAAATGGCCAAAAATGGATTAAAGCGGGTAATAATTGGGAGAAACTGTGTTAGAAACAGAAAAAAAAAAAAAAAAGCTTAATAAGAGTTGAAGGAGGGCAAAAATGGTTAAGGTATAGCCAAAAAAGGCTTAAAAAGGGTAAGAGATATGCAAAAACTGGGATAGAAAATGGCCAAAAAGGCTTTAAAGCAGGTTAGAGATGTGCAAAAAACTGGTCAGAAATGGCCAAAAATGGATTAAAGCGGGAGAGAAATGGGAAAAACTGCATTAGAAACAGAAAAAAAAAGCATAAAAAGTTTTGAATGAGGGAAAAAATGGTGAAGATATAGCCCAAAAAGGCTTAAATAGGATTATAGATGTGCAAAAATGGGATAGAAATGGCCAAAAACTCTTTAAAAATGTGTTAGAAATGGAGAAAAATGGGTTACAAATGGATAAAAAATGGATAAGAAATGGCCAAAAGTAGCTTAAAAGGGGTTAGAGATGTGCAAAAATGAGTTAGAAATGGCCAAGAATGGCATAAAACAGGTTAAGAATGGCCAAAATTGGGTTAGAAATGGCCAAAAAGGCTTTTAAAGCAGGTAAGAGATGTGTAAAAAAAAAAAAAAAAAATAAAATGGTTAGAAGTGGCAAAAAATGGATTAAAGATGGTGAGAAATGCAGAAAACTGGGTTAGAAACAGAAAAAAAAATAGCATAAACCGTGTTGAAAGTGGGGAGAAATGGTTTAGAAAGATCCAAAAAATGGCTTTAAAAGGGTTAGAGATTTGCAAAAATGGAATAGAAATGGCCAAAATTTATTTAAAAAGCCTCAAAAATGGACAAAAAATGCATTAGAAATGGCCAAAACCGGCTTAAAAGGGTTAGAGGTATGCGAGAACGGTTTAGAAAAAGCCAAAATTGGCTTAAAAGGGGCTAGAGATGAGCAAAAAAGGGTTAGAAATGGCCAAAAATAGCTTAAAATGGGTTAGATATAGCCAAAAAAGGGTTAAAATGGGTTAGTAGTGGGTAAAAAAGGGTTGATGTAGCCGAAAATGGCATAAAACGTGTGAGAACTGGGCCAAAAATGGGTCAGAAAAGAAAAAAAATGCTTATAATTAGTTGAATGCAGAAGAAAGTGTTTTAGAAAGAGCCAAAAACGGCTTTAAAAGGGTTAGATGTATGCAAAAATGGGTTAGAAATGGCCAAAAAACGCCTTAAAATGGGATAGAAATAGTGAAAAATGGCTTAAAATGTGTTAGAAGTGTGTAAAAATGGTTTAGATAAACCCAAAAATGGTTTAAATCGTGTGAGCAATGGGCAAAAAATGAGTTAGAAAAGGAAAGAAAAATGGCTTAAACCAGGTTGAAAGTCAGAAAAAATGGTGTAGAAAGAGCCAAACGTGTCTTTAAAAGGGCTAGAGATGAGCAGAAATGGGTTAGAAATGGCAAAGAATGGCTTAAAAGAGGTTAGAGATGTGCCAGAAATGGTTAGAAACGGCCAAAACTGCTTTAAAGCAGGTTAGAGATGTGCAAAAATGGGGCTAGAAATGGCCAAAAATGGATTCAAGTGGGTAAAGAAATGGGGAAAACTGGGTTAGAAACAGAAAAAAAACTAGCTTAAAACGGGTGGAAAGTGGGCAAAAATGGTTTAGAATGAGTCAAAAATGCATTAAAAGGGTTCTAGACATGCAAAAATGGGATAGAAATGGCCAAAAATGATTTAAAACGGGTTAGAAATGGACAAAAATTGGATTAGAAATGGCCAAAACCGGTTTAAAAAGGGTTAGAGGTAAGCAGAGATGCGTGAGAAATAGCCAAAACCAGCTTAAAAAAGGTTAGAGATGTGCAAAAATGGGTCAGAAATGACCAAAGCTGGCTTAAAATGGGTTAGAAACGGCCAAAAAAGCTTTAAAGCGGGTTAGAGATGTGCAAAAAACGGGTTAGAAATGGCCTAAGTTGGCCAAAAGCGGGTTAGAAATGGCCAAAAAGGCTTTAAAGCAGGTTAGAGATGTGTGTGCAATGGTTAGAAATGGCAAAAATGGGTTTAAAGCAGGTAAGAAATGGGGAAAAGTTGGTTAGAAAGGAAATAGAAAAAACCTTCAAACGAGTGGAAAGTTGGCAAAAATCGTTCAGGTAGAGCAAAAAAAGGCTTAAAAAGGGTTAGAGCTGAGGAAAAATGGGTTATAAATGGCCAAAAGCGGCTTAAAGGTGGTTAGATAGGGGTAAAACTGGGGTAGGAATGGCCAAAAATTGCTTAAAATGGGTTAGAAGTTTGCAAAACTGTGCTAGAAATGGCCCAAAAGGTTTAAATTGGGATAGAAATGGTGAAAAATGGCTTAAAATGCGTTAGGAGTGAGCAAAAATGGGTTAGATATAGCCGAAAACGGTTTAGATCGTGTGAGAAACAGGCAAAAAATGAGTTAGAAAAGAACTAAAAATGGCTTTAAAACGGGTTGAGAGCGAGAAAACATCGTGTAGAAAGAGGCAAAAATGGCTTTAAAAGGGTTAGAGATGTGCAAAAATGGGTTAGAAATGGCAAAAAAATGGCTTAAAAGGGCTTATAGATGTGCCAAAAATGGTTGGAAATGGCCAAAAATGCTTTAAAGCAGGTTAGAGATGTGTAAAAGTGGGTTAGAAATGGCCAAAAATGGATTAAAGCGGGTAATAATTGGGAGAAACTGTGTTAGAAACAGAAAAAAAAAAAAAAGCTTAATAAGAGTTGAAGGAGGGCAAAAATGGTTAAGGTATAGCCAAAAAAGGCTTAAAAAGGGTAAGAGATATGCAAAAACTGGGATAGAAATGGCCAAAAAGGCTTTAAAGCAGGTTAGAGATGTGCAAAAACTGGTCAGAAATGGCCAAAAATGGATTAAAGCGGGAGAGAAATGGGAAAAAACTGCATTAGAAACAGAAAAAAAAGCATAAAAAGTTTTGAATGAGGGAAAAAATGGTGAAGATATAGCCCAAAAAGGCTTAAATAGGATTAGAGATGTGCAAAAATGGGATAGAAATGGCCAAAAAACTCTTTAAAATGTGTTAGAAATGGAGAAAAATGGGTTAGAAATGGATAAAAAATGGATAAGAAATGGCCAAAAGTAGCTTAAAAGGGGTTAGAGATGTGCAAAAATGAGTTAGAAATGGCCAAGAATGGCATAAAACAGGTTAAGAATGGCCAAAATTGGGTTAGAAATGGCCAAAAAGGCTTTAAAGCAGGTAAGAGATGTGTAAAAAAAAAAAAAAAAAATAAAATGGTTAGAAGTGGCAAAAAATGGATTAAAGATGGTGAGAAATGCAGAAAACTGGGTTAGAAACAGAAAAAAAAATAGCATAAACCGTGTTGAAAGTGGGGAGAAATGGTTTAGAAAGATCCAAAAAATGGCTTTAAAAGGGTTAGAGATTTGCAAAAATGGAATAGAAATGGCCAAAATTTATTTAAAAAGCCTCAAAAATGGACAAAAAATGCATTAGAAATGGCCAAAACCGGCTTAAAAGGGTTAGAGGTATGCGAGAACGGTTTAGAAAAAGCCAAAATTGGCTTAAAAGGGGCTAGAGATGAGCAAAAAAGGGTTAGAAATGGCCAAAAATAGCTTAAAATGGGTTAGATATAGCCAAAAAAGGGTTAAAATGGGTTTAGTAGTGGGTAAAAAAGGGTTGATGTAGCCGAAAATGGCATAAAACGTGTGAGAACTGGGCCAAAAATGGGTCAGAAAAGAAAAAAAAATGCTTATAACTAGTTGAATGCAGAAGAAAGTGTTTTAGAAAGAGCCCAAAACGGCTTTAAAAGGGTTAGATGTATGCAAAAATGGGTTAGAAATGGCCAAAAACGCCTTAAAATGGGATAGAAATAGTGAAAAATGGCTTAAAATGTGTTAGAAGTGTGTAAAAATGGTTTAGATAAACCCAAAAATGGTTTAAATCGTGTGAGCAATGGGCAAAAAATGAGTTAGAAAAGGAAAGAAAAATGGCTTAAACCAGGTTGAAAGTCAGAAAAAAATGGTGTAGAAAGAGCCAAACGTGTCTTTAAAAGGGCTAGAGATGAGCAGAAATGGGTTAGAAATGGCAAAGAATGGCTTAAAAGAGGTTAGAGATGTGCCAGAAATGGTTAGAAATGGCCAAAACTGCTTTAAAGCAGGTTAGAGATGTGCAAAAATGGGCTAGAAATGGCCAAAAATGGATTCAAGTGGGTAAAGAAATGGGAAAAACTGGGTTAGAAACAGAAAAAAAACTAGCTTAAAACGGGTGGAAAGTGGGCAAAAATGGTTTAGAATGAGTCAAAAAATGCATTAAAAGGGTTCTAGACATGCAAAAATGGGATAGAAATGGCCAAAAATGATTTAAAACGGGTTAGAAATGGACAAAAATTGGATTAGAAATGGCCAAAACCGGTTTAAAAAGGGTTAGAGGTAAGCAGAGATGAGTGAGAAATAGCCAAAACCAGCTTAAAAAAGGTTAGAGATGTGCAAAAATGGGTCAGAAATGACCAAAGCTGGCTTAAAATGGGTTAGAAACGGCCAAAAAAGCTTTAAAGCGGGTTAGAGATGTGCAAAAACGGGTTAGAAATGGCCTAAGTTGGCCAAAAGCGGGTTAGAAATGGCCAAAAAGGCTTTAAAGCAGGTTAGAGATGTGTGTGCAATGGTTAGAAATGGCAAAAATGGGTTAAAGCAGGTAAGAAATGGGGAAAAGTTGGTTAGAAAGGAAATAGAAAAAACCTTCAAACGAGTGGAAAGTTGGCAAAAATCGTTCAGGTAGAGCAAAAAAAGGCTTAAAAAGGGTTAGAGCTGAGGAAAAATGGGTTATAAATGGCCAAAAGCGGCTTAAAGGTGGTTAGATAGGGGTAAAACTGGGGTAGGAATGGCCAAAAATTGCTTAAAATGGGTTAGAAGTTTGCAAAACTGTGCTAGAAATGGCCCAAAAGGTTTAAATTGGGATAGAAATGGTGAAAAAATGGCTTAAAATGCGTTAGGAGTGAGCAAAAATGGGTTAGATATAGCCGAAAACGGTTTTAGATCGTGTGAGAAACAGGCAAAAAATGAGTTAGAAAAGAACTAAAAATGGCTTAAAACGGGTTGAGAGCGAGAAAACATCGTGTAGAAAGAGGCAAAAATGGCTTTAAAAGGGTTAGAGATGTGCAAAAATGGGTTAGAAATGGCAAAAAATGGCTTAAAAGGGCTTATAGATGTGCCAAAAATGGTTGGAAATGGCCAAAAATGCTTTAAAGCAGGTTAGAGATGTGTAAAAGTGGGTTAGAAATGGCCAAAAATGGATTAAAGCGGGTAATAATTGGGAGAAACTGTGTTAGAAACAGAAAAAAAAAAAAAAAGCTTAATAAGAGTTGAAGGAGGGCAAAAATGGTTAAGGTATAGCCAAAAAAGGCTTAAAAAGGGTAAGAGATATGCAAAAACTGGGATAGAAATGGCCAAAAAGGCTTTAAAGCAGGTTAGAGATGTGCAAAAACTGGTCAGAAATGGCCAAAAATGGATTAAAGCGGGAGAGAAATGGGAAAAAACTGCATTAGAAACAGAAAAAAAGCATAAAAAGTTTTGAATGAGGGAAAAAATGGTGAAGATATAGCCCAAAAAGGCTTAAATAGGATTAGAGATGTGCAAAAATGGGATAGAAATGGCCAAAAACTCTTTAAAATGTGTTAGAAATGGAGAAAAATGGGTTAGAAATGGATAAAAAATGGATAAGAAATGGCCAAAAGTAGCTTAAAAGGGGTTAGAGATGTGCAAAAAATGAGTTAGAAATGGCCAAGAATGGCATAAAACAGGTTAAGAATGGCCAAAATTGGGTTAGAAATGGCCAAAAAGGCTTTAAAGCAGGTAAGAGATGTGTAAAAAAAAAAAAAAAAAATAAAATGGTTAGAAGTGGCAAAAAATGGATTAAAGATGGTGAGAAATGCAGAAAACTGGGTTAGAAACAGAAAAAAAAATAGCATAAACCGTGTTGAAAGTGGGGAGAAATGGTTTAGAAAGATCCAAAAAATGGCTTTAAAAGGGTTAGAGATTTGCAAAAATGGAATAGAAATGGCCAAAATTTATTTAAAAAGCCTCAAAAATGGACAAAAAATGCATTAGAAATGGCCAAAACCGGCTTAAAAGGGTTAGAGGTATGCGAGAACGGTTTAGAAAAAGCCAAAATTGGCTTAAAAGGGGCTAGAGATGAGCAAAAAAGGGTTAGAAATGGCCAAAAATAGCTTAAAATGGGTTAGATATAGCCAAAAAAGGGTTTAAAATGGGTTAGTAGTGGGTAAAAAAGGGTTGATGTAGCCGAAAATGGCATAAAACGTGTGAGAACTGGGCCAAAAATGGGTCAGAAAAGAAAAAAAAATGCTTATAATTAGTTGAATGCAGAAGAAAGTGTTTTAGAAAGAGCCCAAAACGGCTTTAAAAGGGTTAGATGTATGCAAAAATGGGTTAGAAATGGCCAAAAACGCCTTAAAATGGGATAGAAATAGTGAAAAATGGCTTAAAATGTGTTAGAAGTGTGTAAAAATGGTTTAGATAAACCCAAAAATGGTTTAAATCGTGTGAGCAATGGGCAAAAAATGAGTTAGAAAAGGAAAGAAAAATGGCTTAAACCAGGTTGAAAGTCAGAAAAAATGGTGTAGAAAGAGCCAAACGTGTCTTTAAAAGGGCTAGAGATGAGCAGAAATGGGTTAGAAATGGCAAAGAATGGCTTAAAAGAGGTTAGAGATGTGCCAGAAATGGTTAGAAATGGCCAAAACTGCTTTAAAGCAGGTTAGAGATGTGCAAAAATGGGCTAGAAATGGCCAAAAATGGATTCAAGTGGGTAAAGAAATGGGAAAAACTGGGTTAGAAACAGAAAAAAAACTAGCTTAAAACGGGTGGAAAGTGGGCAAAAATGGTTTAGAATGAGTCAAAAATGCATTAAAAGGGTTCTAGACATGCAAAAATGGGATAGAAATGGCCAAAAATGATTTAAAACGGGTTAGAAATGGACAAAAATTGGATTAGAAATGGCCAAAAAGGCTTTAAAGCAGGTAAGAGATGTGTAAAAAAAAAAAATAATAAAATGGTTAGAAGTGGCAAAAAATGGATTAAAGATGGTGAGAAATGCAGAAAACTGGGTTAGAAACAGAAAAAAAAAAATAGCATAAACCGTGTTGAAAGTGGGGAGAAATGGTTTAGAAAGAACCAAAAATGGCTTTAAAAGGGTTAGAGATTTGCAAAAATGGGATAGAAATGGCCAAAAATGATTTAAAAGGGGTTAGAAATGGACAAAAATTGGATTAGAAATAGCCAAAACCGGTTTAAAAAGGGTTAGAGGTAAGCAGAGATGAGTGAGAAATAGCCAAAACCAGCTTAAAAAAGGTTAGAGATGTGCAAAAATGGGTCAGAAATGACCAAAGCTGGCTTAAAATGGGTTAGAAACGGCCAAAAAAGCTTTAAAGCGGGTTAGAGATGTGCGAAAACGGGTTAGAAATGGCCTAAGTTGGCCAAAAGCGGGTTAGAAATGGCCAAAAAGGCTTTAAAGCAGGTTAGAGATGTGTGTGCAATGGTTAGAAATGGCAAAAATGGGTTAAAGCAGGTAAGAAATGGGGAAAAGTTGGTTAGAAAGGAAATAGAAAAAAACCTTCAAACGAGTGGAAAGTTGGCAAAAATCGTTCAGGTAGAGCAAAAAAAAGGCTTAAAAAGGGTTAGAGCTGAGGAAAATTGGGTTATAAATGGCCAAAAGCGGCTTAAAGGTGGTTAGATAGGGGTAAAACTGGGGTAGGAATGGCCAAAAATTGCTTAAAATGGGTTAGAAGTTTGCAAAACTGTGCTAGAAATGGCCCAAAAGGTTTAAATTGGGATAGAAATGGTGAAAAATGGCTTAAAATGCGTTAGGAGTGAGCAAAAATGGGTTAGATATAGCCGAAAACGGTTTAGATCGTGTGAGAAACAGGCAAAAAAATGAGTTAGAAAAGAACTAAAAAATGGCTTAAAACGGGTTGAGAGCGAGAAAACATCGTGTAGAAAGAGGCAAAAATGGCTTTAAAAGGGTTAGAGATGTGCAAAAATGGGTTAGAAATGGCAAAAAATGGCTTAAAAGGGCTTATAGATGTGCCAAAAATGGTTGGAAATGGCCAAAAATGCTTTAAAGCAGGTTAGAGATGTGTAAAAGTGGGTTAGAAATGGCCAAAAATGGATTAAAGCGGGTAATAATTGGGAGAAACTGTGTTAGAAAACAGAAAAAAAAAAAAAGCTTAATAAGAGTTGAAGGAGGGCAAAAATGGTTAAGGTATAGCCAAAAAAGGCGTAAAAAGGGTTAGAGATATGCAAAAACTGGGATAGAAATGGCCAAAAAGGCTTTAAAGCAGGTTAGAGATATGCAAAAATGGGCTAGAAATGGCCAAAAATGGATTCAAGTGGGTAAAGAAATGGGGAAAACTGGGTTAGAAACAGAAAAAAAAACTAGCTTAAAACGGGTGGAAAGTGGGCAAAAATGGTTTAGAATGAGTCAAAAATGCATTAAAAGGGTTCTAGACATGCAAAAATGGGATAGAAATGGCCAAAAATATTAAAACGGGTTAGAAATGGACAAAAATTGGATTAGAAATGGCCAAAAAGGCTTTAAAGCAGGTAAGAGATGTGTAAAAAAAAAAATAATAAAATGGTTAGAAGTGGCAAAAAATGGATTAAAGATGGTGAGAAATGCAGAAAACTGGGTTAGAAACAGAAAAAAAATAGCATAAACCGTGTTGAAAGTGGGGAGAAATGGTTAGAAAGAACCAAAAATGGCTTTAAAAGGGTTAGAGATTTGCAAAAATGGAATAGAAATGGCCAAAATTATTTAAAAAGCCTCAAAATGGACAAAAAATGCATTAGAAATGGCCAAAACCGGCTTAAAAGGGTTAGAGGTATGCGAGAACGGTTTAGAAAAAGCCAAAATTGGCTTAAAAGGGGCTAGAGATGAGCAAAAAAGGGTTAGAAATGGCCAAAAATAGCTTAAAATGGGTTAGATATAGCCAAAAAAGGGTTAAAATGGGTTAGTAGTGGGTAAAAAAGGGTTAGATGTAGCCGAAAATGGCATAAAACGTGTGAGAACTGGGCCAAAAATGGGTCAGAAAAGAAAAAAAAATGCTTATAATTAGTTGAATGCAGAAGAAAAGTGTTTTAGAAAGAGCCCAAAACGGCTTTAAAAGGGTTAGATGTATGCAAAAATGGGTTAGAAATGGCCAAAAACGCCTTAAAAATGGGATAGAAATAGTGAAAAATGGCTTAAAATGTGTTAGAAGTGTGTAAAAATGGTTTAGATAAACCAAAAATGGTTTAAATCGTGTGAGCAATGGGCAAAAAATGAGTTAGAAAAGGAAAGAAAAATGGCTTAAACCAGGTTGAAAGTCAGAAAAAATGGTGTAGAAAGAGCCAAACGTGTCTTTAAAAGGGCTAGAGATGAGCAGAAATGGGTTAGAAATGGCAAAGAATGGCTTAAAAGAGGTTAGAGATGTGCCAGAAATGGTTAGAAATGGCCAAAACTGCTTTAAAGCAGGTTAGAGATGTGCAAAAATGGGCTAGAAATGGCCAAAAATGGATTCAAGTGGGTAAAGAAATGGGGGAAAACTGGGTTAGAAACAGAAAAAAACTAGCTTAAAACGGGTGGAAAGTGGGCAAAAATGGTTTAGAATGAGTCAAAAATGCATTAAAAGGGTTCTAATGCATTTTTTGTCCATTTTTTGAGGCTTTTTAAATAAATTTTGGCCATTTCTATTCCATTTTTGCAAATCTCTAACCCTTTTAAAGCCATTTTTGGTTCTTTCTAAACCATTTCTCCCCACTTTCAACACGGTTTATGCTATTTTTTTTTTCTGTTTCTAACCCAGTTTTCTGCATTTCTCACCATCTTTAATCCATTTTTTGCCACTTCTAACCATTTTATTTTTTTTTTTTTTTTTTACACATCTCTTACCTGCTTTAAAGCCTTTTTGGCCATTTCTAACCCAATTTTGGCCATTCTTAACCTGTTTTATGCCATTCTTGGCCATTTCTAACTCATTTTTGCACATCTCTAACCCCTTTTAAGCTACTTTTGGCCATTTCTATCCATTTTTTATCCATTTCTAACCCATTTTTCTCCATTTCTAACACATTTTAAGAGTTTTTGGCCATTTCTATCCCATTTTTGCACATCTATAATCCTATTTAAGCCTTTTTGGGCTATATCTTCACCATTTTTTCCCTCATTCAAAACTTTTTATGCTTTTTTTTCTGTTTCTAATGCAGTTTTTCCCATTTCTCTCCCGCTTTAATCCATTTTTGGCCATTTCTGACCAGTTTTTGCACATCTCTAACCTGCTTTAAAGCCTTTTTGGCCATTTCTATCCCAGTTTTTGCATATCTCTTACCCTTTTTAAGCCTTTTTGGCTATACCTTAACATTTTTGCCCTCCTTCAACTCTTATTAAGCTTTTTTTTTTTTTTTTTCTGTTTCTAACACAGTTTCTCCCAATTATTACCCGCTTTAATCCATTTTTGGCCCATTTCTAACTCACTTTTACACATCTCTAACCTGCTTTAAAGCATTTTGGCCATTTCCAACCATTTTTGGCACATCTATAAGCCCTTTTAAGCCATTTTTTGCCATTTCTAACCCATTTTTGCACATCTCTAACCCTTTTAAAGCCATTTTTGCCTCTTTCTACACGATGTTTTCTCGCTCTCAACCCGTTTTAAGCCATTTTTAGTTCTTTTCTAACTCATTTTTTGCCTGTTTCTCACACGATCTAAACCGTTTTCGGCTATATCTAACCCATTTTTGCTCACTCCTAACGCATTTTAAGCCATTTTTCACCATTTCTATCCCAATTTAAACCTTTTGGGCCATTTCTAGCACAGTTTTGCAAACTTCTAACCCATTTTAAGCAATTTTTGGCCATTCCTACCACCAGTTTTACCCCTATCTAACCACCTTTAAGCCGCTTTTGGCCATTTATAACCCATTTTTCCTCAGCTCTAACCCTTTTTAAGCCTTTTTTTGCTCTACCTGAACGATTTTTTGCCAACTTTCCACTCGTTTGAAGGTTTTTTCTATTTCCTTTCTAACCAACTTTTCCCCATTTCTTACCTGCTTTAACCCATTTTTGCCATTTCTAACCATTGCACACACATCTCTAACCTGCTTTAAAGCCTTTTTGGCCATTTCTAACCCGCTTTTGGCCAACTTAGGCCATTTCTAACCCGTTTTCGCACATCTCTAACCCGCTTTAAAGCTTTTTTGGCCGTTTCTAACCCATTTTAAGCCAGCTTTGGTCATTTCTGACCCATTTTTGCACATCTCTAACCTTTTTTAAGCTGGTTTTGGCTATTTCTCACGCATCTCTGCTTACCTCTAACCCTTTTTAAACCGGTTTTGGCCATTTCTAATCCAATTTTTGTCCATTTCTAACCCCTTTTAAATCATTTTTGGCCATTTCTATCCCATTTTGCATGTCTAGAACCCTTTTAATGCATTTTTGACTCATTCTAAACCATTTTTGCCCACTTTCCACCCGTTTTAAGCTAGTTTTTTTTCTGTTTCTAACCCAGTTTTCCCCATTTCTTTACCCACTTGAATCCATTTTGGCCATTTCTAGCCCATTTTTGCACATCTCTAACCTGCTTTAAAGCAGTTTTGGCCGTTTCTAACCATTTCTGGCACATCTCTAACCTCTTTTAAGCCATTCTTTGCCATTTCTAACCCATTTCTGCTCATCTCTAGCCCTTTTAAAGACACGTTTGGCTCTTTCTACACCATTTTTTCTGACTTTCAACCTGGTTTAAGCCATTTTTCTTTCCTTTTCTAACTCATTTTTTGCCCATTGCTCACACGATTTAAACCATTTTTGGGTTTATCTAAACCATTTTTACACACTTCTAACACATTTTAAGCCATTTTTCACTATTTCTATCCCATTTAAGGCGTTTTTGGCCATTTCTAACCCATTTTTGCATACATCTAACCCTTTTAAAGCCGTTTTTGGCTCTTTCTAAAACACTTTCTTCTGCATTCAACTAATTATAAGCATTTTTTTTTCTTTCTGACCCATTTTTGGCCCAGTTCTCACACGTTTTATGCCATTTTCGGCTACATCAACCCTTTTTTTACCCACTACTAACCCATTTTAACCCTTTTTTGGCTATATCTAACCCATTTTAAGCTATTTTTGGCCATTTCTAACCCTTTTTTGCTCATCTCTAGCCCCTTTTAAGCCAATTTTGGCTTTTTCTAAACCGTTCTCCGCATACCTCTAACCCTTTTAAGCCAGTTTTGGCCATTTCTAATGCATTTTTTGTCCATTTTTGAGGCTTTTTAAATAAATTTTGGCCATTTCTATTCCATTTTTGCAAATCTCTAACCCTTTTAAAGCCATTTTTTGGATCTTTCTAAACCATTTCTCCCCACTTTCAACACGGTTTATGCTATTTTTTTTTTCTGTTTCTAACCCAGTTTTCTGCATTTCTCACCATCTTTAATCCATTTTTTGCCACTTCTAACCATTTTATTTTTTTTTTTTTTTTTACACATCTCTTACCTGCTTTAAAGCCTTTTTGGCCATTTCTAACCCAATTTTGGCCATTCTTAACCTGTTTTATGCCATTCTTGGCCATTTCTAACTCATTTTTGCACATCTCTAACCCCTTTTAAGCTACTTTTGGCCATTTCTTATCCATTTTTTATCCATTTCTAACCATTTTTCCTCCATTTCTAACACATTTTAAAGAGTTTTTGGCCATTTCTATCCCATTTTTGCACATCTATAATCCTATTTAAGCCTTTTTGGGCTATATCTTCACCATTTTTTCCCTCATTCAAAACTTTTTATGCTTTTTTTCTGTTTCTAATGCAGTTTTTCCCCATTTCTCTCCCGCTTTAATCCATTTTTGGCCATTTCTGACCAGTTTTTGCACATCTCTAACCTGCTTTAAAGCCTTTTTGGCCATTTCTATCCCAGTTTTTGCATATCTCTTACCCCTTTTTAAGCCTTTTTTGGCTATACCTTAACCATTTTTGCCCTCCTTCAACTCTTATTAAGCTTTTTTTTTTTTCTGTTTCTAACACAGTTTCTCCCAATTATTACCCGCTTTAATCCATTTTTGGCCATTTCTAACCCACTTTTACACATCTCTAACCTGCTTTAAAGCATTTTTGGCCATTTCCAACCATTTTTGGCACATCTATAAGCCCTTTTAAGCCATTTTTTGCCATTTCTAACCCATTTTTGCACATCTCTAACCCTTTTAAAGCCATTTTTGCCTCTTTTCTACACGATGTTTTCTCGCTCTCAACCCGTTTTAAGCCATTTTTAGTTCTTTTCTAACTCATTTTTTGCCTGTTTCTCACACGATCTAAACCGTTTTCGGCTATATCTAACCCATTTTTGCTCACTCCTAACGCATTTTAAGCCATTTTTCACCATTTCTATCCCAATTTAAACCTTTTGGGCCATTTCTAGCACAGTTTTGCAAACTTCTAACCATTTTAAGCAATTTTTGGCCATTCCTACCCCAGTTTTACCCCTATCTAACCACCTTTAAGCCGCTTTTGGCCATTTATAACCCATTTTTTCCTCAGCTCTAACCCTTTTTAAGCCTTTTTTTGCTCTACCTGAACGATTTTTTGCCAACTTTCCACTCGTTTGAAGGTTTTTCTATTTCCTTTCTAACCAACTTTTCCCCATTTTCTTACCTGCTTTAACCCATTTTTGCCATTTCTAACCATTGCACACACATCTCTAACCTGCTTTAAAGCCTTTTTGGCCATTTCTAACCCGCTTTTGGCCAACTTAGGCCATTTCTAACCCGTTTTTGCACATCTCTAACCCGCTTTAAAGCTTTTTTGGCCGTTTCTAACCCATTTTAAGCCAGCTTTGGTCATTTCTGACCCATTTTTGCACATCTCTAACCTTTTTTAAGCTGGTTTTGGCTATTTCTCACTCATCTCTGCTTACCTCTAACCCTTTTTAAACCGGTTTTGGCCATTTCTAATCCAATTTTTGTCCATTTCTAACCCCTTTTAAATCATTTTTGGCCATTTCTATCCCATTTTTGCATGTCTAGAACCCTTTTAATGCATTTTTGACTCATTCTAAACCATTTTTGCGCACTTTTCCACCCGTTTTAAGCTAGTTTTTTTTCTGTTTCTAACCCAGTTTTTCCCATTTCTTTACCCACCTGAATCCATTTTTGGCCATTTCTAGCCCATTTTTGCACATCTCTAACCTGCTTTAAAGCAGTTTTGGCCGTTTCTAACCATTTCTGGCACATCTCTAACCTCTTTTAAGCCATTCTTTGCCATTTCTAAACCCATTTCTGCTCATCTCTAGCCCTTTTAAAGACACGTTTGGCTCTTTCTACACCATTTTTTTCTGACTTTCAACCTGGTTTAAGCCATTTTTCTTTCCTTTTCTAACTCATTTTTTGCCCATTGCTCACTTACGATTTAAACCATTTTTGGGTTTATCTAAACCATTTTTACACACTTCTAACACATTTTAAGCCATTTTTCACTATTTCTATCCCATTTTAAGGCGTTTTTGGCCATTTCTAACCCATTTTTGCATACATCTAACCCTTTTAAAGCCGTTTTTTGGCTCTTTCTAAAACACTTTCTTCTGCATTCAACTAATTATAAGCATTTTTTTTCTTTTCTGACCCATTTTTGGCCCAGTTCTCACACGTTTTATGCCATTTTCGGCTACATCAACCCTTTTTTACCCACTACTAACCCATTTTAACCCTTTTTTGGCTATATCTAACCCATTTTAAGCTATTTTTGGCCATTTCTAACCCTTTTTTGCTCATCTCTAGCCCCTTTTAAGCCAATTTTGGCTTTTTCTAAACCGTTCTCGCATACCTCTAACCCTTTTAAGCCGGTTTTGGCCATTTCTAATGCATTTTTTGTCCATTTTTGAGGCTTTTTAAATAAATTTTGGCCATTTCTATTCCATTTTTGCAAATCTCTAACCCTTTTAAAGCCATTTTTTGGATCTTTCTAAACCATTTCTCCCCACTTTCAACACGGTTTATGCTATTTTTTTTTCTGTTTCTAACCCAGTTTTCTGCATTTCTCACCATCTTTAATCCATTTTTTGCCACTTCTAACCATTTTATTTTTTTTTTTTTTTTTTTACACATCTCTTACCTGCTTTAAAGCCTTTTTGGCCATTTCTAACCCAATTTTGGCCATTCTTAACCTGTTTTATGCCATTCTTGGCCATTTCTAACTCATTTTTGCACATCTCTAACCCCTTTTAAGCTACTTTTGGCCATTTCTTATCCATTTTTTATCCATTTCTAACCCATTTTTCTCCATTTCTAACACATTTTAAAGAGTTTTTGGCCATTTCTATCCCATTTTTGCACATCTATAATCCTATTTAAGCCTTTTTGGGCTATATCTTCACCATTTTTTCCCTCATTCAAAACTTTTTATGCTTTTTTTCTGTTTCTAATGCAGTTTTTCCCATTTCTCTCCCGCTTTAATCCATTTTTGGCCATTTCTGACCAGTTTTTGCACATCTCTAACCTGCTTAAAGCCTTTTTGGCCATTTGTATCCCAGTTTTTGCATATCTCTTACCCTTTTTAAGCCTTTTTTGGCTATACCTTAACCATTTTTGCCCTCCTTCAACTCTTATTAAGCTTTTTTTTTTTTTCTGTTTCTAACACAGTTTCTCCCAATTATTACCCGCTTTAATCCATTTTTGGCCATTTCTAACCCACTTTTTACACATCTCTAACCTGCTTTAAAGCATTTTTGGCCATTTCCAACCATTTTTGGCACATCTATAAGCCCTTTTAAGCCATTTTTTGCCATTTCTAACCCATTTTTGCACATCTCTAACCCTTTTAAAGCCATTTTTTGCCTCTTTCTACACGATGTTTTCTCGCTCTCAACCCGTTTTAAGCCATTTTTAGTTCTTTTCTAACTCATTTTTTGCCTGTTTCTCACACGATCTAAACCGTTTTTCGGGCTATATCTAACCCATTTTTGCTCACTCCTAACGCATTTTAAGCCATTTTTCACCATTTCTATCCCAATTTAAACCTTTTGGGCCATTTCTAGCACAGTTTTGCAAACTTCTAACCCATTTTAAGCAATTTTTGGCCATTCCTACCCCAGTTTTACCCCTATCTAACCACCTTTAAGCCGCTTTGGCCATTTATAACCCATTTTTCCTCAGCTCTAACCCTTTTTAAGCCTTTTTTTGCTCTACCTGAACGATTTTTGCCAACTTTCCACTCGTTTGAAGGTTTTTTCTATTTCCTTTCTAACCAACTTTTTCCCATTTCTTACCTGCTTTAACCCATTTTTGCCATTTCTAACCATTGCACACACATCTCTAACCTGCTTTAAAGCCTTTTTGGCCATTTCTAACCCGCTTTTTGGCCAACTTAGGCCATTTCTAACCCGTTTTTGCACATCTGTAACCCCGCTTTAAAGCTTTTTTGCCGTTTCTAACCCATTTTAAGCCAGCTTTGGTCATTTCTGACCCATTTTTGCACATCTCTAACCTTTTTTAAGCTGGTTTTGGCTATTTCTCACTCATCTCTGCTTACCTCTAACCCTTTTTAAACCGGTTTTGGCCATTTCTAATCCAATTTTTGTCCATTTCTAACCCGTTTTAAATCATTTTTGGCCATTTCTATCCCATTTTTGCATGTCTAGAACCCTTTTAATGCATTTTTGACTCATTCTAAACCATTTTTGCCCACTTTCCACCCGTTTTAAGCTAGTTTTTTTTCTGTTTCTAACCCCAGTTTTTTCCCATTTCTTTACCCACTTGAATCCATTTTTTGGCCATTTCTAGCCCATTTTTGCACATCTCTAACCTGCTTTAAAGCAGTTTTGGCCATTTCTAACCATTTCTGGCACATCTCTAACCTCTTTTAAGCCATTCTTTGCCATTTCTAACCCATTTCTGCTCATCTCTAGCCCTTTTAAAGACACGTTTGGCTCTTTCTACACCATTTTTTCTGACTTTCAACCTGGTTTAAGCCATTTTTCTTTCCTTTTCTAACTCATTTTTTGCCCATTGCTCACACGATTTAAAACCATTTTTGGGTTTATCTAAACCATTTTTACACACTTCTAACACATTGTTAAGCCATTTTTCACTATTTCTATCCCATTTTAGGCGTTTTTTGGCCATTTCTAACCCATTTTTGCATACATCTAACCCTTTTAAAGCCGTTTTGGGCTCTTTCTAAAACACTTTCTTCTGCATTCAACTAATTATAAGCATTTTTTTTTCTTTTCTGACCCATTTTTGGCCCAGTTCTCACACGTTTTATGCCATTTTCGGCTACATCTAACCCTTTTTTACCCACTACTAACCCATTTTAACCCTTTTTTGGCTATATCTAACCCATTTTAAGCTATTTTTGGCCATTTCTAACCCTTTTTTGCTCATCTCTAGCCCCTTTTAAGCCAATTTTGGCTTTTTCTAAACCGTTCTCGCATACCTCTAACCCTTTTAAGCCGGTTTTGGCCATTTCTAATGCATTTTTTGTCCATTTTTGAGGCTTTTTAAATAAATTTTGGCCATTTCTATTCCATTTTTGCAAATCTCTAACCCTTTTAAAGCCATTTTTGGTTCTTTCTAAACCATTTCTCCCCACTTTCAACACGGTTTATGCTTTTTTTTTTTTCCGTTTCTAACCCAGTTTTCTGCATTTCTCACCATCTTTAATCCATTTTTTGCCACTTCTAACCATTTTTTTTTTTTTTTTTTTTTTGCACATCTCTTACCTGCTTTAAAGCCTTTTTGGCCATTTCTAACCCATTTTTGGCCATTCTTAACCTGTTTTATGCCATTCTTGGCCATTTCTAACTCATTTTTGCACATCTCTAACCCCTTTTAAGCTACTTTTGGCCATTTCTTATCCATTTTTTATCCATTTGTAACCCATTTTTCTCCATTTCTAACACATTTTAAAGAGTTTTTGGCCATTTCTATCCCATTTTTGCACATCTATAATCCTATTTAAGCCTTTTTGGGCTATATCTTCACCATTTTTTCCCTCATTCAAAACTTTTTATGCTTTTTTTTCTGTTTCTAATGCAGTTTTTCCCATTTCTCTCCCGCTTTAATCCATTTTTGGCCATTTCTGACCAGTTTTTGCACATCTCTAACCTGCTTTAAAGCCTTTTTGGCCATTTCTATCCCAGTTTTTGCATATCTCTTACCCTTTTTAAGCCTTTTTTGGCTATACCTTAACCATTTTTGCCCTCCTTCAACTCTTATTAAGCTTTTTTTTTTTTTTCTGTTTCTAACACAGTTTCTCCCAATTATTACCCGCTTTAATCCATTTTTGGCCATTTCTAACCCACTTTTACACATCTCTAACCTGCTTTAAAGCATTTTTGGCCATTTCCAACCATTTTTGGCACATCTATAAGCCCTTTTAAGCCATTTTTTGCCATTTCTAACCCATTTTTGCACATCTCTAACCCTTTTAAAGCCATTTTTGCCTCTTTCTACACGATGTTTTCTCGCTCTCAACCCGTTTTAAGCCATTTTTAGTTCTTTTCTAACTCATTTTTTGCCTGTTTCTCACACGATCTAAACCGTTTTCGGCTATATCTAACCCATTTTTGCTCACTCCTAACGCATTTTAAGCCATTTTTTACCATTTCTATCCCAATTTAAACCTTTTGGGCCATTTCTAGCACAGTTTTGCAAACTTCTAACCCATTTTAAGCAATTTTTGGCCATTCCTACCCCAGTTTTACCCCTATCTAACCACCTTTAAGCCGCTTTTGGCCATTTATAACCCATTTTTCCTCAGCTCTAACCCTTTTTAAGCCTTTTTTTGCTCTACCTGAACGATTTTTGCCAACTTTCCACTCGTTTGAAGGTTTTTTCTATTTCCTTTCTAACCAACTTTTCCCCATTTCTTACCTGCTTTAACCCATTTTTGCCATTTCTAACCATTGCACACACATCTCTAACCTGCTTTAAAGCCTTTTTGGCCATTTCTAACCCGCTTTTGGCCAACTTAGGCCATTTCTAACCCGTTTTCGCACATCTCTAACCCGCTTTAAAGCTTTTTTGGCCGTTTCTAACCCATTTTAAGCCAGCTTTGGTCATTTCTGACCCATTTTTGCACATCTCTAACCTTTTTTAAGCTGGTTTTGGCTATTTCTCACTCATCTCTGCTTACCTCTAACCCTTTTTAAACCGGTTTTGGCCATTTATAATCCAATTTTTGTCCATTTCTAACCCCTTTTAAATCATTTTTGGCCATTTCTATCCCATTTTTGCATGTCTAGAACCCTTTTAATGTATGTTGCAGAGTTGCAAAGCTCGCTGTGCGCTGAAGATGATCTGTAGGAAAATTTTGTCCTGGCTTTTCTGCTCTTTCAGCAGTGTCTAAACGTTCCTGCTCTACTTACTCTTGCTGCAGCTCACAGAGAGCGTGCACTGGAGAGGTTGTATTCAAACGGTCTTTTTGGAGAAAGTGTGAAGAGTGACCGCAATGTTTGTGTCACAGTTGCAAAGCTCACTGTGTGCTATAGATGACCAGCAGGAGGTTTTTCGCAAGGCTCTTCTGCTGTTTTAGCACAGTCTAAACATTGCTGCTCTACTCTCTCTGTTGCTGCTCAGCAGAGAGCTGGCACAGAGATGTTGGATTCAACTGGTCTTTCAGGCAGGAAAGGGAGGAGTGACAGCAATGTGTGTTGCAGAGTTGCAAAGCTCGCTGTGCGCTGACGATGATCAGCAGGAACATTTTGGCCTGGCTCTTCTGCTCTTTCAGCAGAGTCTAAACGTTCCTGCTCTACTCACTCTGCTGCTGCTCAGAGATAGCGGGCCCTGGAAAGGTTGCATTCAAATGGACTTTTAGGAGATAAAGTGACCAGTGACAGTAATGTGTGTGTCCCAGTTGCAAAGCTCACTGTGTGCTGAAGATGATCAGCAGGAACTTTGTGCATGTCTCTTCTGCTGTTTCAGCAGAGACCAAACGTAACTGCTATATTCTGCTGCTGCTGACAAAGAGCAAGCACAGGAGTTGTAGGATTCAATTGGACTTTCAGGTAGGAAAGTGAGGGGTGACAGCAATGTGTGTGACACAGTTTCAAAGCTCACTGTGCGCTGAAGATGCCCAGCCGGAGTTTCCCTGCTGGCCCATCGGCTGTGGGATTAGAGGTCAAGTGCTTCGTGCTCCCCTGTCACAACTGCTCTTGAAAGGAGAGAGGGCACCAGAAACGTTGGATTCAAATGCACTTTTAGGAGATAAAGTGAGGAGTGACAGCAATGTTTGTGTCACAGTTGCAAAGCTAACTGTGTGCTAAACATGATCAGCAGGAGCTTTTTCGCAAGGCTCTTCTGCTGTTTTAGCACAGTCTAAACATTGCTGCTCTACTCTCTCTGTTGCTGCTCAGCAGAGAGAGAGCACAGAGATGTTGGATTCAATTGGTCTTTCAGGCAGGAAAGGGAGGAGTGGCAGCAATGGATGTTGCAGAGTTGCAAAGCTCGCTGTGCGCTGAAGATGATCTGTAGGAACATTTTGTCCTGGCTTTTCTGCTCTTTCAGCAGTGTCTAAACGCTCCTGCTCTACTTACTCTTGCTGCAGCTCACAGAGAGCGTGCACTGGAGAGGTTGTATTCAAACGGTGTTTTTGGAGAAAGAGTGAAGAGTGACAGCAATGTTTGTGTCACAGTTGCAAAGCTCACTGTGTGCTATAGATGACCAGCAGGAGGTTTTTCGCAAGGCTCTTCTGCTGTTTTAGCACAGTCTAAACATTGCTGCTCTACTCTCTCTGTTGCTGCTCAGCAGAGAGCTGGCACAGAGATGTTGGATTCAACTGGTCTTTCAGGCAGGAAAGGGAGGAGTGACAGCAATGTGTGTTGCAGAGTTGCAAAGCTCGCTGTGCGCTGACGATGATGAGCAGGAACATTTTGGCCTGGCTCTTCTGCTCTTTCAGCAGAGTCTAAACGTTCCTGCTCTACTCACTCTGCTGCTGCTCAGAGAGAGCGGGCCCTGGAAAGGTTGCATTCAAATGGACTTTTAGGAGATAAAGTGACCAGTGACAGTAATGTGTGTGTCCCAGTTGCAAAGCTCACTGTGTGCTGAAGATGATCAGCAGGAACTTTGTGCATGTCTCTTCTGCTGTTTCAGCAGAGACCAAACGTAACTGCTATATTCTGCTGCTGCTGACAAAGAGCAAGCACAGGAGTTGTAGGATTCAATTGGACTTTCAGGTAGGAAAGTGAGGGGTGACAGCAATGTGTGTGACACAGTTTCAAAGCTCACTGTGCGCTGAAGATGCCCAGCCGGAGTTTCCCTGCTGGCCCATCGGCTGTGGGATTAGAGGTCAAGTGCTTCGTGCTCCCCTGTCACAACTGCTCTTGAAAGGAGAGAGGGCACCAGAAACGTTGGATTCAAATGCACTTTTAGGAGATAAAGTGAGGAGTGACAGCAATGTTTGTGTCACAGTTGCAAAGCTAACTGTGTGCTAAACATGATCAGCAGGAGCTTTTTCGCAAGGCTCTTCTGCTGTTTTAGCACAGTCTAAACATTGCTGCTCTACTCTCTCTGTTGCTGCTCAGCAGAGAGAGAGCACAGAGATGTTGGGTTCAATTGGTCTTTCAGGCAGGAAAGGGAGGAGTGACAGCAATGGATGTTGCAGAGTTGCAAAGCTCGCTGTGCGCTGAAGATGATCTGTAGGAACATTTTGTCCTGGCTTTTCTGCTCTTTCAGCAGTGTCTAAACGCTCCTGCTCTACTTACTCTTGCTGCAGCTCACAGAGAGCGTGCACTGGAGAGGTTGTATTCAAACGGTCTTTTTGGAGAAAGAGTGAAGAGTGACAGCAATGTTTGTGTCACAGTTGCAAAGCTCACTGTGTGCTATAGATGACCAGCAGGAGGTTTTTCGCAAGGCTCTTCTGCTGTTTTAGCACAGTCTAAACATTGCTGCTCTACTCTCTCTGTTGCTGCTCAGCAGAGAGCTGGCACAGAGATGTTGGATTCAACTGGTCTTTCAGGCAGGAAAGGGAGGAGTGACAGCAATGTGTGTTGCAGAGTTGCAAAGCTCGCTGTGCGCTGACGATGATGAGCAGGAACATTTTGGCCTGGCTCTTCTGCTCTTTCAGCAGAGTCTAAACGTTCCTGCTCTACTCACTCTGCTGCTGCTCAGAGAGAGCGGGCACTGGAAAGGTTGCATTCAAATGGACTTTTAGGAGATAAAGTGACCAGTGACAGTAATGTGTGTGTCCCAGTTGCAAAGCTCACTGTGTGCTGAAGATGATCAGCAGGAACTTTGTGCATGTCTCTTCTGCTGTTTCAGCAGAGACCAAACGTAACTGCTATATTCTGCTGCTGCTGACAAAGAGCAAGCACAGGAGTTGTAGGATTCAATTGGACTTTCAGGTAGGAAAGTGAGGGGTGACAGCAATGTGTGTGACACAGTTTCAAAGCTCACTGTGCGCTGAAGATGCCCAGCCGGAGTTTCCCTGCTGGCCCATCGGCTGTGGGATTAGAGGTCAAGTGCTTCGTGCTCCCCTGTCACAACTGCTCTTGAAAGGAGAGAGGGCACCAGAAACGTTGGATTCAAATGCACTTTTAGGAGATAAAGTGAGGAGTGACAGCAATGTTTGTGTCACAGTTGCAAAGCTAACTGTGTGCTAAACATGATCAGCAGGAGCTTTTTCGCAAGGCTCTTCTGCTGTTTTAGCACAGTCTAAACATTGCTGCTCTACTCTCTCTGTTGCTGCTCAGCAGAGAGAGAGCACAGAGATGTTGGATTCAATTGGTCTTTCAGGCAGGAAAGGGAGGAGTGACAGCAATGGATGTTGCAGAGTTGCAAAGCTCGCTGTGCGCTGAAGATGATCTGTAGGAACATTTTGTCCTGGCTTTTCTGCTCTTTCAGCAGTGTCTAAACGCTCCTGCTCTACTTACTCTTGCTGCAGCTCACAGAGAGCGTGCACTGGAGAGGTTGTATTCAAACGGTGTTTTTGGAGAAAGAGTGAAGAGTGACAGCAATGTTTGTGTCACAGTTGCAAAGCTCACTGTGTGCTATAGATGACCAGCAGGAGGTTTTTCGCAAGGCTCTTCTGCTGTTTTAGCACAGTCTAAACATTGCTGCTCTACTCTCTCTGTTGCTGCTCAGCAGAGAGCTGGCACAGAGATGTTGGATTCAACTGGTCTTTCAGGCAGGAAAGGGAGGAGTGACAGCAATGTGTGTTGCAGAGTTGCAAAGCTCGCTGTGCGCTGACGATGATGAGCAGGAACATTTTGGCCTGGCTCTTCTGCTCTTTCAGCAGAGTCTAAACGTTCCTGCTCTACTCACTCTGCTGCTGCTCAGAGATAGCGGGCCCTGGAAAGGTTGCATTCAAATGGACTTTTAGGAGATAAAGTGACCAGTGACAGTAATGTGTGTGTCCCAGTTGCAAAGCTCACTGTGTGCTGAAGATGATCAGCAGGAACTTTGTGCATGTCTCTTCTGCTGTTTCAGCAGAGACCAAACGTAACTGCTATATTCTGCTGCTGCTGACAAAGAGCAAGCACAGGAGTTGTAGGATTCAATTGGACTTTCAGGTAGGAAAGTGAGGGGTGACAGCAATGTGTGTGACACAGTTTCAAAGCTCACTGTGCGCTGAAGATGCCCAGCCGGAGTTTCCCTGCTGGCCCATCGGCTGTGGGATTAGAGGTCAAGTGCTTCGTGCTCCCCTGTCACAACTGCTCTTGAAAGGAGAGAGGGCACCAGAAACGTTGGATTCAAATGCACTTTTAGGAGATAAAGTGAGGAGTGACAGCAATGTTTGTGTCACAGTTGCAAAGCTAACTGTGTGCTAAACATGATCAGCAGGAGCTTTTTCGCAAGGCTCTTCTGCTGTTTTAGCACAGTCTAAACATTGCTGCTCTACTCTCTCTGTTGCTGCTCAGCAGAGAGAGAGCACAGAGATGTTGGATTCAATTGGTCTTTCAGGCAGGAAAGGGAGGAGTGACAGCAATGGATGTTGCAGAGTTGCAAAGCTCGCTGTGCGCTGAAGATGATCTGTAGGAACATTTTGTCCTGGCTTTTCTGCTCTTTCAGCAGTGTCTAAACGCTCCTGCTCTACTTACTCTTGCTGCAGCTCACAGAGAGCGTGCACTGGAGAGGTTGTATTCAAACGGTGTTTTTGGAGAAAGAGTGAAGAGTGACAGCAATGTTTGTGTCACAGTTGCAAAGCTCACTGTGTGCTATAGATGACCAGCAGGAGGTTTTTCGCAAGGCTCTTCTGCTGTTTTAGCACAGTCTAAACATTGCTGCTCTACTCTCTCTGTTGCTGCTCAGCAGAGAGCTGGCACAGAGATGTTGGATTCAACTGGTCTTTCAGGCAGGAAAGGGAGGAGTGACAGCAATGTGTGTTGCAGAGTTGCAAAGCTCGCTGTGCGCTGACGATGATGAGCAGGAACATTTTGGCCTGGCTCTTCTGCTCTTTCAGCAGAGTCTAAACGTTCCTGCTCTACTCACTCTGCTGCTGCTCAGAGAGAGCGGGCACTGGAAAGGTTGCATTCAAATGGACTTTTAGGAGATAAAGTGACCAGTGACAGTAATGTGTGTGTCCCAGTTGCAAAGCTCACTGTGTGCTGAAGATGATCAGCAGGAACTTTGTGCATGTCTCTTCTGCTGTTTCAGCAGAGACCAAACGTAACTGCTATATTCTGCTGCTGCTGACAAAGAGCAAGCACAGGAGTTGTAGGATTCAATTGGACTTTCAGGTAGGAAAGTGAGGGGTGACAGCAATGTGTGTGACACAGTTTCAAAGCTCACTGTGCGCTGAAGATGCCCAGCCGGAGTTTCCCTGCTGGCCCATCGGCTGTGGGATTAGAGGTCAAGTGCTTCGTGCTCCCCTGTCACAACTGCTCTTGAAAGGAGAGAGGGCACCAGAAACGTTGGATTCAAATGCACTTTTAGGAGATAAAGTGAGGAGTGACAGCAATGTTTGTGTCACAGTTGCAAAGCTAACTGTGTGCTAAACATGATCAGCAGGAGCTTTTTCGCAAGGCTCTTCTGCTGTTTTAGCACAGTCTAAACATTGCTGCTCTACTCTCTCTGTTGCTGCTCAGCAGAGAGAGAGCACAGAGATGTTGGATTCAATTGGTCTTTCAGGCAGGAAAGGGAGGAGTGACAGCAATGGATGTTGCAGAGTTGCAAAGCTCGCTGTGCGCTGAAGATGATCTGTAGGAACATTTTGTCCTGGCTTTTCTGCTCTTTCAGCAGTGTCTAAACGCTCCTGCTCTACTTACTCTTGCTGCAGCTCACAGAGAGCGTGCACTGGAGAGGTTGTATTCAAACGGTCTTTTTGGAGAAAGAGTGAAGAGTGACAGCAATGTTTGTGTCACAGTTGCAAAGCTCACTGTGTGCTATAGATGACCAGCAGGAGGTTTTTCGCAAGGCTCTTCTGCTGTTTTAGCACAGTCTAAACATTGCTGCTCTACTCTCTCTGTTGCTGCTCAGCAGAGAGCTGGCACAGAGATGTTGGATTCAACTGGTCTTTCAGGCAGGAAAGGGAGGAGTGACAGCAATGTGTGTTGCAGAGTTGCAAAGCTCGCTGTGCGCTGACGATGATGAGCAGGAACATTTTGGCCTGGCTCTTCTGCTCTTTCAGCAGAGTCTAAACGTTCCTGCTCTACTCACTCTGCTGCTGCTCAGAGATAGCGGGCCCTGGAAAGGTTGCATTCAAATGGACTTTTAGGAGATAAAGTGACCAGTGACAGTAATGTGTGTGTCCCAGTTGCAAAGCTCACTGTGTGCTGAAGATGATCAGCAGGAACTTTGTGCATGTCTCTTCTGCTGTTTCAGCAGAGACCAAACGTAACTGCTATATTCTGCTGCTGCTGACAAAGAGCAAGCACAGGAGTTGTAGGATTCAATTGGACTTTCAGGTAGGAAAGTGAGGGGTGACAGCAATGTGTGTGACACAGTTTCAAAGCTCACTGTGCGCTGAAGATGCCCAGCCGGAGTTTCCCTGCTGGCCCATCGGCTGTGGGATTAGAGGTCAAGTGCTTCGTGCTCCCCTGTCACAACTGCTCTTGAAAGGAGAGAGGGCACCAGAAACGTTGGATTCAAATGCACTTTTAGGAGATAAAGTGAGGAGTGACAGCAATGTTTGTGTCACAGTTGCAAAGCTAACTGTGTGCTAAACATGATCAGCAGGAGCTTTTTCGCAAGGCTCTTCTGCTGTTTTAGCACAGTCTAAACATTGCTGCTCTACTCTCTCTGTTGCTGCTCAGCAGAGAGAGAGCACAGAGATGTTGGATTCAATTGGTCTTTCAGGCAGGAAAGGGAGGAGTGACAGCAATGGATGTTGCAGAGTTGCAAAGCTCGCTGTGCGCTGAAGATGATCTGTAGGAACATTTTGTCCTGGCTTTTCTGCTCTTTCAGCAGTGTCTAAACGCTCCTGCTCTACTTACTCTTGCTGCAGCTCACAGAGAGCGTGCACTGGAGAGGTTGTATTCAAACGGTGTTTTTGGAGAAAGAGTGAAGAGTGACAGCAATGTTTGTGTCACAGTTGCAAAGCTCACTGTGTGCTATAGATGACCAGCAGGAGGTTTTTCGCAAGGCTCTTCTGCTGTTTTAGCACAGTCTAAACATTGCTGCTCTACTCTCTCTGTTGCTGCTCAGCAGAGAGCTGGCACAGAGATGTTGGATTCAACTGGTCTTTCAGGCAGGAAAGGGAGGAGTGACAGCAATGTGTGTTGCAGAGTTGCAAAGCTCGCTGTGCGCTGACGATGATGAGCAGGAACATTTTGGCCTGGCTCTTCTGCTCTTTCAGCAGTGTCTAAACGTTCCTGCTCTACTCACTCTGCTGCTGCTCAGAGAGAGCGGGCACTGGAAAGGTTGCATTCAAATGGACTTTTAGGAGATAAAGTGACCAGTGACAGTAATGTGTGTGTCCCAGTTGCAAAGCTCACTGTGTGCTGAAGATGATCAGCAGGAACTTTGTGCATGTCTCTTCTGCTGTTTCAGCAGAGACCAAACGTAACTGCTATATTCTGCTGCTGCTGACAAAGAGCAAGCACAGGAGTTGTAGGATTCAATTGGACTTTCAGGTAGGAAAGTGAGGGGTGACAGCAATGTGTGTGACACAGTTTCAAAGCTCACTGTGCGCTGAAGATGCCCAGCCGGAGTTTCCCTGCTGGCCCATCGGTTGTGGGATTAGAGGTCAAGTGCTTCGTGCTCCCCTGTCACAACTGCTCTTGAAAGGAGAGAGGGCACCAGAAACGTTGGATTCAAATGCACTTTTAGGAGATAAAGTGAGGAGTGACAGCAATGTTTGTGTCACAGTTGCAAAGCTAACTGTGTGCTAAACATGATCAGCAGGAGCTTTTTCGCAAGGCTCTTCTGCTGTTTTAGCACAGTCTAAACATTGCTGCTCTACTCTCTCTGTTGCTGCTCAGCAGAGAGAGAGCACAGAGATGTTGGATTCAATTGGTCTTTCAGGCAGGAAAGGGAGGAGTGACAGCAATGGATGTTGCAGAGTTGCAAAGCTCGCTGTGCGCTGAAGATGATCTGTAGGAACATTTTGTCCTGGCTTTTCTGCTCTTTCAGCAGTGTCTAAACGCTCCTGCTCTACTTACTCTTGCTGCAGCTCACAGAGAGCGTGCACTGGAGAGGTTGTATTCAAACGGTGTTTTTGGAGAAAGAGTGAAGAGTGACAGCAATGTTTGTGTCACAGTTGCAAAGCTCACTGTGTGCTATAGATGACCAGCAGGAGGTTTTTCGCAAGGCTCTTCTGCTGTTTTAGCACAGTCTAAACATTGCTGCTCTACTCTCTCTGTTGCTGCTCAGCAGAGAGCTGGCACAGAGATGTTGGATTCAACTGGTCTTTCAGGCAGGAAAGGGAGGAGTGACAGCAATGTGTGTTGCAGAGTTGCAAAGCTCGCTGTGCGCTGACGATGATGAGCAGGAACATTTTGGCCTGGCTCTTCTGCTCTTTCAGCAGAGTCTAAACGTTCCTGCTCTACTCACTCTGCTGCTGCTCAGAGAGAGCGGGCACTGGAAAGGTTGCATTCAAATGGACTTTTAGGAGATAAAGTGACCAGTGACAGTAATGTGTGTGTCCCAGTTGCAAAGCTCACTGTGTGCTGAAGATGATCAGCAGGAACTTTGTGCATGTCTCTTCTGCTGTTTCAGCAGAGACCAAACGTAACTGCTATATTCTGCTGCTGCTGACAAAGAGCAAGCACAGGAGTTGTAGGATTCAATTGGACTTTCAGGTAGGAAAGTGAGGGGTGACAGCAATGTGTGTGACACAGTTTCAAAGCTCACTGTGCGCTGAAGATGCCCAGCCGGAGTTTCCCTGCTGGCCCATCGGCTGTGGGATTAGAGGTCAAGTGCTTCGTGCTCCCCTGTCACAACTGCTCTTGAAAGGAGAGAGGGCACCAGAAACGTTGGATTCAAATGCACTTTTAGGAGATAAAGTGAGGAGTGACAGCAATGTTTGTGTCACAGTTGCAAAGCTAACTGTGTGCTAAACATGATCAGCAGGAGCTTTTTCGCAAGGCTCTTCTGCTGTTTTAGCACAGTCTAAACATTGCTGCTCTACTCTCTCTGTTGCTGCTCAGCAGAGAGAGAGCACAGAGATGTTGGGTTCAATTGGTCTTTCAGGCAGGAAAGGGAGGAGTGACAGCAATGGATGTTGCAGAGTTGCAAAGCTCGCTGTGCGCTGAAGATGATCTGTAGGAACATTTTGTCCTGGCTTTTCTGCTCTTTCAGCAGTGTCTAAACGCTCCTGCTCTACTTACTCTTGCTGCAGCTCACAGAGAGCGTGCACTGGAGAGGTTGTATTCAAACGGTGTTTTTGGAGAAAGAGTGAAGAGTGACAGCAATGTTTGTGTCACAGTTGCAAAGCTCACTGTGTGCTATAGATGACCAGCAGGAGGTTTTTCGCAAGGCTCTTCTGCTGTTTTAGCACAGTCTAAACATTGCTGCTCTACTCTCTCTGTTGCTGCTCAGCAGAGAGCTGGCACAGAGATGTTGGATTCAACTGGTCTTTCAGGCAGGAAAGGGAGGAGTGACAGCAATGTGTGTTGCAGAGTTGCAAAGCTCGCTGTGCGCTGACGATGATGAGCAGGAACATTTTGGCCTGGCTCTTCTGCTCTTTCAGCAGTGTCTAAACGTTCCTGCTCTACTCACTCTGCTGCTGCTCAGAGAGAGCGGGCACTGGAAAGGTTGCATTCAAATGGACTTTTAGGAGATAAAGTGACCAGTGACAGTAATGTGTGTGTCCCAGTTGCAAAGCTCACTGTGTGCTGAAGATGATCAGCAGGAACTTTGTGCATGTCTCTTCTGCTGTTTCAGCAGAGACCAAACGTAACTGCTATATTCTGCTGCTGCTGACAAAGAGCAAGCACAGGAGTTGTAGGATTCAATTGGACTTTCAGGTAGGAAAGTGAGGGGTGACAGCAATGTGTGTGACACAGTTTCAAAGCTCACTGTGCGCTGAAGATGCCCAGCCGGAGTTTCCCTGCTGGCCCATCGGCTGTGGGATTAGAGGTCAAGTGCTTCGTGCTCCCCTGTCACAACTGCTCTTGAAAGGAGAGAGGGCACCAGAAACGTTGGATTCAAATGCACTTTTAGGAGATAAAGTGAGGAGTGACAGCAATGTTTGTGTCACAGTTGCAAAGCTAACTGTGTGCTAAACATGATCAGCAGGAGCTTTTTCGCAAGGCTCTTCTGCTGTTTTAGCACAGTCTAAACATTGCTGCTCTACTCTCTCTGTTGCTGCTCAGCAGAGAGAGAGCACAGAGATGTTGGATTCAATTGGTCTTTCAGGCAGGAAAGGGAGGAGTGACAGCAATGGATGTTGCAGAGTTGCAAAGCTCGCTGTGCGCTGAAGATGATCTGTAGGAACATTTTGTCCTGGCTTTTCTGCTCTTTCAGCAGTGTCTAAACGCTCCTGCTCTACTTACTCTTGCTGCAGCTCACAGAGAGCGTGCACTGGAGAGGTTGTATTCAAACGGTGTTTTTGGAGAAAGAGTGAAGAGTGACAGCAATGTTTGTGTCACAGTTGCAAAGCTCACTGTGTGCTATAGATGACCAGCAGGAGGTTTTTCGCAAGGCTCTTCTGCTGTTTTAGCACAGTCTAAACATTGCTGCTCTACTCTCTCTGTTGCTGCTCAGCAGAGAGCTGGCACAGAGATGTTGGATTCAACTGGTCTTTCAGGCAGGAAAGGGAGGAGTGACAGCAATGTGTGTTGCAGAGTTGCAAAGCTCGCTGTGCGCTGACGATGATGAGCAGGAACATTTTGGCCTGGCTCTTCTGCTCTTTCAGCAGTGTCTAAACGTTCCTGCTCTACTCACTCTGCTGCTGCTCAGAGAGAGCGGGCACTGGAAAGGTTGCATTCAAATGGACTTTTAGGAGATAAAGTGACCAGTGACAGTAATGTGTGTGTCCCAGTTGCAAAGCTCACTGTGTGCTGAAGATGATCAGCAGGAACTTTGTGCATGTCTCTTCTGCTGTTTCAGCAGAGACCAAACGTAACTGCTATATTCTGCTGCTGCTGACAAAGAGCAAGCACAGGAGTTGTAGGATTCAATTGGACTTTCAGGTAGGAAAGTGAGGGGTGACAGCAATGTGTGTGACACAGTTTCAAAGCTCACTGTGCGCTGAAGATGCCCAGCCGGAGTTTCCCTGCTGGCCCATCGGCTGTGGGATTAGAGGTCAAGTGCTTCGTGCTCCCCTGTCACAACTGCTCTTGAAAGGAGAGAGGGCACCAGAAACGTTGGATTCAAATGCACTTTTAGGAGATAAAGTGAGGAGTGACAGCAATGTTTGTGTCACAGTTGCAAAGCTAACTGTGTGCTAAACATGATCAGCAGGAGCTTTTTCGCAAGGCTCTTCTGCTGTTTTAGCACAGTCTAAACATTGCTGCTCTACTCTCTCTGTTGCTGCTCAGCAGAGAGAGAGCACAGAGATGTTGGGTTCAATTGGTCTTTCAGGCAGGAAAGGGAGGAGTGACAGCAATGGATGTTGCAGAGTTGCAAAGCTCGCTGTGCGCTGAAGATGATCTGTAGGAACATTTTGTCCTGGCTTTTCTGCTCTTTCAGCAGTGTCTAAACGCTCCTGCTCTACTTACTCTTGCTGCAGCTCACAGAGAGCGTGCACTGGAGAGGTTGTATTCAAACGGTGTTTTTGGAGAAAGAGTGAAGAGTGACAGCAATGTTTGTGTCACAGTTGCAAAGCTCACTGTGTGCTATAGATGACCAGCAGGAGGTTTTTCGCAAGGCTCTTCTGCTGTTTTAGCACAGTCTAAACATTGCTGCTCTACTCTCTCTGTTGCTGCTCAGCAGAGAGCTGGCACAGAGATGTTGGATTCAACTGGTCTTTCAGGCAGGAAAGGGAGGAGTGACAGCAATGTGTGTTGCAGAGTTGCAAAGCTCGCTGTGCGCTGAAGATGATCTGCAGGAACATTTTGTCCTGGCTCTTCTATTCTTTGAGTAGGGTCTAAACGTTCCTGCTCTATCCTCTCTGCTGCTGCACAGCAGAGAAAGGGCACAGAGATTTGGGATTCAATTGGACTTTGAGGTAGGAACGTGAGGAGCGACAGCAATATATGTGTCACAGTTGCAAAGCTGACTGCGTGCTGAAGGTGCATAGCCGGAGCTTTCACTCCTGGCTCTTCGGCTGTGGGAGCAGAGGCCAAGAGCTCGTGTTCACGTGTCACTGCTGCTGTTCAAACGAGAGAGGGCGCGAGAGACTATGGATTCAAACGGACTATTAGGAGATGAAGGGAGGAGTGACAGCAATGTGTGTTGCAGAGTTGCAAAGCTCGCTGTGTGCTGACGATGATCAGCAGGAACATTTTGGCCTGGCTCTTCTGCTCTTTCAGCAGAGTCTAAACGTTCCTGCTCTACTCACTCTGCTGCTGCTCAGAGAGAGCGGGCCCTGGAAAGGTTGCATTCAAATGGACTTTTAGGAGATAAAGTGACCAGTGACAGTAATGTGTGTGTCCCAGTTGCAAAGCTCACTGTGTGCTGAAGATGATCAGCAGGAACTTTGTGCATGTCTCTTCTGCTGTTTCAGCAGAGACCAAACGTAACTGCTATATTCTGCTGCTGCTGACAAAGAGCAAGCACAGGAGTTGTAGGATTCAATTGGACTTTCAGGTAGGAAAGTGAGGGGTGACAGCAATGTGTGTGACACAGTTTCAAAGCTCACTGTGCGCTGAAGATGCCCAGCTGGAGTTTCCCTGCTGGCCCATCGGCTGTGGGATTAGAGGTCAAGTGCTTCGTGCTCCCCTGTCACAACTGCTCTTGAAAGGAGAGAGGGCACCAGAAACGTTGGATTCAAATGCACTTTTAGGAGATAAAGTGAGGAGTGACAGCAATGTTTGTGTCACAGTTGCAAAGCTAACTGTGTGCTAAACATGATCAGCAGGAGCTTTTTCGCAAGGCTCTTCTGCTGTTTTAGCACAGTCTAAACATTGCTGCTCTACTCTCTCTGTTGCTGCTCAGCAGAGAGAGAGCACAGAGATGTTGGATTCAATTGGTCTTTCAGGCAGGAAAGGGAGGAGTGACAGCAATGGATGTTGCAGAGTTGCAAAGCTCGCTGTGCGCTGAAGATGATCTGTAGGAACATTTTGTCCTGGCTTTTCTGCTCTTTCAGCAGTGTCTAAACGCTCCTGCTCTACTTACTCTTGCTGCAGCTCACAGAGAGCGTGCACTGGAGAGGTTGTATTCAAACGGTGTTTTTGGAGAAAGAGTGAAGAGTGACAGCAATGTTTGTGTCACAGTTGCAAAGCTCACTGTGTGCTATAGATGACCAGCAGGAGGTTTTTCGCAAGGCTCTTCTGCTGTTTTAGCACAGTCTAAACATTGCTGCTCTACTCTCTCTGTTGCTGCTCAGCAGAGAGAGAGCACAGAGATGTTGGGTTCAATTGGTCTTTCAGGCAGGAAAGGGAGGAGTGACAGCAATGGATGTTGCAGAGTTGCAAAGCTCGCTGTGCGCTGAAGATGATCTGTAGGAACATTTTGTCCTGGCTTTTCTGCTCTTTCAGCAGTGTCTAAACGCTCCTGCTCTACTTACTCTTGCTGCAGCTCACAGAGAGCGTGCACTGGAGAGGTTGTATTCAAACGGTGTTTTTGGAGAAAGAGTGAAGAGTGACAGCAATGTTTGTGTCACAGTTGCAAAGCTCACTGTGTGCTATAGATGACCAGCAGGAGGTTTTTCGCAAGGCTCTTCTGCTGTTTTAGCACAGTCTAAACATTGCTGCTCTACTCTCTCTGTTGCTGCTCAGCAGAGAGCTGGCACAGAGATGTTGGATTCAACTGGTCTTTCAGGCAGGAAAGGGAGGAGTGACAGCAATGTGTGTTGCAGAGTTGCAAAGCTCGCTGTGCGCTGAAGATGATCTGCAGGAACATTTTGTCCTGGCTCTTCTATTCTTTGAGTAGGGTCTAAACGTTCCTGCTCTATCCTCTCTGCTGCTGCACAGCAGAGAAAGGGCACAGAGATTTGGGATTCAATTGGACTTTGAGGTAGGAACGTGAGGAGCGACAGCAATATATGTGTCACAGTTGCAAAGCTGACTGCGTGCTGAAGGTGCATAGCCGGAGCTTTCACTCCTGGCTCTTCGGCTGTGGGAGCAGAGGCCAAGAGCTCGTGTTCACGTGTCACTGCTGCTGTTCAAACGAGAGAGGGCGCGAGAGACTATGGATTCAAACGGACTATTAGGAGATGAAGGGAGGAGTGACAGCAATGTGTGTTGCAGAGTTGCAAAGCTCGCTGTGTGCTGACGATGATCAGCAGGAACATTTTGGCCTGGCTCTTCTGCTCTTTCAGCAGAGTCTAAACGTTCCTGCTCTACTCACTCTGCTGCTGCTCAGAGAGAGCGGGCCCTGGAAAGGTTGCATTCAAATGGACTTTTAGGAGATAAAGTGACCAGTGACAGTAATGTGTGTGTCCCAGTTGCAAAGCTCACTGTGTGCTGAAGATGATCAGCAGGAACTTTGTGCATGTCTCTTCTGCTGTTTCAGCAGAGACCAAACGTAACTGCTATATTCTGCTGCTGCTGACAAAGAGCAAGCACAGGAGTTGTAGGATTCAATTGGACTTTCAGGTAGGAAAGTGAGGGGTGACAGCAATGTGTGTGACACAGTTTCAAAGCTCACTGTGCGCTGAAGATGCCCAGCCGGAGTTTCCCTGCTGGCCCATCGGCTGTGGGATTAGAGGTCAAGTGCTTCGTGCTCCCCTGTCACAACTGCTCTTGAAAGGAGAGAGGGCACCAGAAACGTTGTATTCAAATGCACTTTTAGGAGATAAAGTGAGGAGTGACAGCAATGTTTGTGTCACAGTTGCAAAGCTAACTGTGTGCTAAACATGATCAGCAGGAGCTTTTTCGCAAGGCTCTTCTGCTGTTTTAGCACAGTCTAAACATTGCTGCTCTACTCTCTCTGTTGCTGCTCAGCAGAGAGAGAGCACAGAGATGTTGGATTCAATTGGTCTTTCAGGCAGGAAAGGGAGGAGTGACAGCAATGGATGTTGCAGAGTTGCAAAGCTCGCTGTGCGCTGAAGATGATCTGTAGGAACATTTTGTCCTGGCTTTTCTGCTCTTTCAGCAGTGTCTAAACGCTCCTGCTCTACTTACTCTTGCTGCAGCTCACAGAGAGCGTGCACTGGAGAGGTTGTATTCAAACGGTGTTTTTGGAGAAAGAGTGAAGAGTGACAGCAATGTTTGTGTCACAGTTGCAAAGCTCACTGTGTGCTATAGATGACCAGCAGGAGGTTTTTCGCAAGGCTCTTCTGCTGTTTTAGCACAGTCTAAACATTGCTGCTCTACTCTCTCTGTTGCTGCTCAGCAGAGAGCTGGCACAGAGATGTTGGATTCAACTGGTCATTCAGGCAGGAAAGGGAGGAGTGACAGCAATGTGTGTTGCAGAGTTGCAAAGCTCGCTGTGCGCTGACAATGATGAGCAGGAACATTTTGGCCTGGCTCTTCTGCTCTTTCAGCAGAGTCTAAACGTTCCTGCTCTACTCACTCTGCTGCTGCTCAGAGAGAGCGGGCCCTGGAAAGGTTGCATTCAAATGGACTTTTAGGAGATAAAGTGACCAGTGACAGTAATGTGTGTGTCCCAGTTGCAAAGCTCACTGTGTGCTGAAGATGATCAGCAGGAACTTTGTGCATGTCTCTTCTGCTGTTTCAGCAGAGACCAAACGTAACTGCTATATTCTGCTGCTGCTGACAAAGAGCAAGCACAGGAGTTGTAGGATTCAATTGGACTTTCAGGTAGGAAAGTGAGGGGTGACAGCAATGTGTGTGACACAGTTTCAAAGCTCACTGTGCGCTGAAGATGCCCAGCTGGAGTTTCCCTGCTGGCCCATCGGCTGTGGGATTAGAGGTCAAGTGCTTCGTGCTCCCCTGTCACAACTGCTCTTGAAAGGAGAGAGGGCACCAGAAACGTTGGATTCAAATGCACTTTTAGGAGATAAAGTGAGGAGTGACAGCAATGTTTGTGTCACAGTTGCAAAGCTAACTGTGTGCTAAACATGATCAGCAGGAGCTTTTTCGCAAGGCTCTTCTGCTGTTTTAGCACAGTCTAAACATTGCTGCTCTACTCTCTCTGTTGCTGCTCAGCAGAGAGAGAGCACAGAGATGTTGGATTCAATTGGTCTTTCAGGCAGGAAAGGGAGGAGTGACAGCAATGGATGTTGCAGAGTTGCAAAGCTCGCTGTGCGCTGAAGATGATCTGTAGGAACATTTTGTCCTGGCTTTTCTGCTCTTTCAGCAGTGTCTAAACGCTCCTGCTCTACTTACTCTTGCTGCAGCTCACAGAGATCGTGCACTGGAGAGGTTGTATTCAAACGGTGTTTTTGGAGGAAGAGTGAAGAGTGACAGCAATGTTTGTGTCACAGTTGCAAAGCTCACTGTGTGCTATAGATGACCAGCAGGAGGTTTTTCGCAAGGCTCTTCTGCTGTTTTAGCACAGTCTAAACATTGCTGCTCTACTCTCTCTGTTGCTGCTCAGCAGAGAGCTGGCACAGAGATGTTGGATTCAACTGGTCTTTCAGGCAGGAAAGGGAGGAGTGACAGCAATGTGTGTTGCAGAGTTGCAAAGCTCGCTGTGCGCTGACGATGATGAGCAGGAACATTTTGGCCTGGCTCTTCTGCTCTTTCAGCAGAGTCTAAACGTTCCTGCTCTACTCACTCTGCTGCTGCTCAGAGAGAGCGGGCCCTGGAAAGGTTGCATTCAAATGGACTTTTAGGAGATAAAGTGACCAGTGACAGTAATGTGTGTGTCCCAGTTGCAAAGCTCACTGTGTGCTGAAGATGATCAGCAGGAACTTTGTGCATGTCTCTTCTGCTGTTTCAGCAGAGACCAAACGTAACTGCTATATTCTGCTGCTGCTGACAAAGAGCAAGCACAGGAGTTGTAGGATTCAATTGGACTTTCAGGTAGGAAAGTGAGGGGTGACAGCAATGTGTGTGACACAGTTTCAAAGCTCACTGTGCGCTGAAGATGCCCAGCCGGAGTTTCCCTGCTGGCCCATCGGCTGTGGGATTAGAGGTCAAGTGCTTCGTGCTCCCCTGTCACAACTGCTCTTGAAAGGAGAGAGGGCACCAGAAACGTTGGATTCAAATGCACTTTTAGGAGATAAAGTGAGGAGTGACAGCAATGTTTGTGTCACAGTTGCAAAGCTAACTGTGTGCTAAACATGATCAGCAGGAGCTTTTTCGCAAGGCTCTTCTGCTGTTTTAGCACAGTCTAAACATTGCTGCTCTACTCTCTCTGTTGCTGCTCAGCAGAGAGAGAGCACAGAGATGTTGGATTCAATTGGTCTTTCAGGCAGGAAAGGGAGGAGTGACAGCAATGGATGTTGCAGAGTTGCAAAGCTCGCTGTGCGCTGAAGATGATCTGTAGGAACATTTTGTCCTGGCTTTTCTGCTCTTTCAGCAGTGTCTAAACGCTCCTGCTCTACTTACTCTTGCTGCAGCTCACAGAGAGCGTGCACTGGAGAGGTTGTATTCAAACGGTGTTTTTGGAGAAAGAGTGAAGAGTGACAGCAATGTTTGTGTCACAGTTGCAAAGCTCACTGTGTGCTATAGATGACCAGCAGGAGGTTTTTCGCAAGGCTCTTCTGCTGTTTTAGCACAGTCTAAACATTGCTGCTCTACTCTCTCTGTTGCTGCTCAGCAGAGAGAGAGCACAGAGATGTTGGGTTCAATTGGTCTTTCAGGCAGGAAAGGGAGGAGTGACAGCAATGGATGTTGCAGAGTTGCAAAGCTCGCTGTGCGCTGAAGATGATCTGTAGGAACATTTTGTCCTGGCTTTTCTGCTCTTTCAGCAGTGTCTAAACGCTCCTGCTCTACTTACTCTTGCTGCAGCTCACAGAGAGCGTGCACTGGAGAGGTTGTATTCAAACGGTGTTTTTGGAGAAAGAGTGAAGAGTGACAGCAATGTTTGTGTCACAGTTGCAAAGCTCACTGTGTGCTATAGATGACCAGCAGGAGGTTTTTCGCAAGGCTCTTCTGCTGTTTTAGCACAGTCTAAACATTGCTGCTCTACTCTCTCTGTTGCTGCTCAGCAGAGAGCTGGCACAGAGATGTTGGATTCAACTGGTCTTTCAGGCAGGAAAGGGAGGAGTGACAGCAATGTGTGTTGCAGAGTTGCAAAGCTCGCTGTGCGCTGAAGATGATCTGCAGGAACATTTTGTCCTGGCTCTTCTATTCTTTGAGTAGGGTCTAAACGTTCCTGCTCTATCCTCTCTGCTGCTGCACAGCAGAGAAAGGGCACAGAGATTTGGGATTCAATTGGACTTTGAGGTAGGAACGTGAGGAGCGACAGCAATATATGTGTCACAGTTGCAAAGCTGACTGCGTGCTGAAGGTGCATAGCCGGAGCTTTCACTCCTGGCTCTTCGGCTGTGGGAGCAGAGGCCAAGAGCTCGTGTTCACGTGTCACTGCTGCTGTTCAAACGAGAGAGGGCGCGAGAGACTATGGATTCAAACGGACTATTAGGAGATGAAGGGAGGAGTGACAGCAATGTGTGTTGCAGAGTTGCAAAGCTCGCTGTGTGCTGACGATGATCAGCAGGAACATTTTGGCCTGGCTCTTCTGCTCTTTCAGCAGAGTCTAAACGTTCCTGCTCTACTCACTCTGCTGCTGCTCAGAGAGAGCGGGCCCTGGAAAGGTTGCATTCAAATGGACTTTTAGGAGATAAAGTGACCAGTGACAGTAATGTGTGTGTCCCAGTTGCAAAGCTCACTGTGTGCTGAAGATGATCAGCAGGAACTTTGTGCATGTCTCTTCTGCTGTTTCAGCAGAGACCAAACGTAACTGCTATATTCTGCTGCTGCTGACAAAGAGCAAGCACAGGAGTTGTAGGATTCAATTGGACTTTCAGGTAGGAAAGTGAGGGGTGACAGCAATGTGTGTGACACAGTTTCAAAGCTCACTGTGCGCTGAAGATGCCCAGCCGGAGTTTCCCTGCTGGCCCATCGGCTGTGGGATTAGAGGTCAAGTGCTTCGTGCTCCCCTGTCACAACTGCTCTTGAAAGGAGAGAGGGCACCAGAAACGTTGTATTCAAATGCACTTTTAGGAGATAAAGTGAGGAGTGACAGCAATGTTTGTGTCACAGTTGCAAAGCTAACTGTGTGCTAAACATGATCAGCAGGAGCTTTTTCGCAAGGCTCTTCTGCTGTTTTAGCACAGTCTAAACATTGCTGCTCTACTCTCTCTGTTGCTGCTCAGCAGAGAGAGAGCACAGAGATGTTGGATTCAATTGGTCTTTCAGGCAGGAAAGGGAGGAGTGACAGCAATGGATGTTGCAGAGTTGCAAAGCTCGCTGTGCGCTGAAGATGATCTGTAGGAAGATTTTGTCCTGGCTTTTCTGCTCTTTCAGCAGTGTCTAAACGCTCCTGCTCTACTTACTCTTGCTGCAGCTCACAGAGAGCGTGCACTGGAGAGGTTGTATTCAAACGGTGTTTTTGGAGAAAGAGTGAAGAGTGACAGCAATGTTTGTGTCACAGTTGCAAAGCTCACTGTGTGCTATAGATGACCAGCAGGAGGTTTTTCGCAAGGCTCTTCTGCTGTTTTAGCACAGTCTAAACATTGCTGCTCTACTCTCTCTGTTGCTGCTCAGCAGAGAGCTGGCACAGAGATGTTGGATTCAACTGGTCATTCAGGCAGGAAAGGGAGGAGTGACAGCAATGTGTGTTGCAGAGTTGCAAAGCTCGCTGTGCGCTGACGATGATGAGCAGGAACATTTTGGCCTGGCTCTTCTGCTCTTTCAGCAGAGTCTAAACGTTCCTGCTCTACTCACTCTGCTGCTGCTCAGAGAGAGCGGGCCCTGGAAAGGTTGCATTCAAATGGACTTTTAGGAGATAAAGTGACCAGTGACAGTAATGTGTGTGTCCCAGTTGCAAAGCTCACTGTGTGCTGAAGATGATCAGCAGGAACTTTGTGCATGTCTCTTCTGCTGTTTCAGCAGAGACCAAACGTAACTGCTATATTCTGCTGCTGCTGACAAAGAGCAAGCACAGGAGTTGTAGGATTCAATTGGACTTTCAGGTAGGAAAGTGAGGGGTGACAGCAATGTGTGTGACACAGTTTCAAAGCTCACTGTGCGCTGAAGATGCCCAGCTGGAGTTTCCCTGCTGGCCCATCGGCTGTGGGATTAGAGGTCAAGTGCTTCGTGCTCCCCTGTCACAACTGCTCTTGAAAGGAGAGAGGGCACCAGAAACGTTGGATTCAAATGCACTTTTAGGAGATAAAGTGAGGAGTGACAGCAATGTTTGTGTCACAGTTGCAAAGCTAACTGTGTGCTAAACATGATCAGCAGGAGCTTTTTCGCAAGGCTCTTCTGCTGTTTTAGCACAGTCTAAACATTGCTGCTCTACTCTCTCTGTTGCTGCTCAGCAGAGAGAGAGCACAGAGATGTTGGATTCAATTGGTCTTTCAGGCAGGAAAGGGAGGAGTGACAGCAATGGATGTTGCAGAGTTGCAAAGCTCGCTGTGCGCTGAAGATGATCTGTAGGAACATTTTGTCCTGGCTTTTCTGCTCTTTCAGCAGTGTCTAAACGCTCCTGCTCTACTTACTCTTGCTGCAGCTCACAGAGATCGTGCACTGGAGAGGTTGTATTCAAACGGTGTTTTTGGAGGAAGAGTGAAGAGTGACAGCAATGTTTGTGTCACAGTTGCAAAGCTCACTGTGTGCTATAGATGACCAGCAGGAGGTTTTTCGCAAGGCTCTTCTGCTGTTTTAGCACAGTCTAAACATTGCTGCTCTACTCTCTCTGTTGCTGCTCAGCAGAGAGCTGGCACAGAGATGTTGGATTCAACTGGTCTTTCAGGCAGGAAAGGGAGGAGTGACAGCAATGTGTGTTGCAGAGTTGCAAAGCTCGCTGTGCGCTGACGATGATGAGCAGGAACATTTTGGCCTGGCTCTTCTGCTCTTTCAGCAGAGTCTAAACGTTCCTGCTCTACTCACTCTGCTGCTGCTCAGAGAGAGCGGGCCCTGGAAAGGTTGCATTCAAATGGACTTTTAGGAGATAAAGTGACCAGTGACAGTAATGTGTGTGTCCCAGTTGCAAAGCTCACTGTGTGCTGAAGATGATCAGCAGGAACTTTGTGCATGTCTCTTCTGCTGTTTCAGCAGAGACCAAACGTAACTGCTATATTCTGCTGCTGCTGACAAAGAGCAAGCACAGGAGTTGTAGGATTCAATTGGACTTTCAGGTAGGAAAGTGAGGGGTGACAGCAATGTGTGTGACACAGTTTCAAAGCTCACTGTGCGCTGAAGATGCCCAGCCGGAGTTTCCCTGCTGGCCCATCGGCTGTGGGATTAGAGGTCAAGTGCTTCGTGCTCCCCTGTCACAACTGCTCTTGAAAGGAGAGAGGGCACCAGAAACGTTGGATTCAAATGCACTTTTAGGAGATAAAGTGAGGAGTGACAGCAATGTTTGTGTCACAGTTGCAAAGCTAACTGTGTGCTAAACATGATCAGCAGGAGCTTTTTCGCAAGGCTCTTCTGCTGTTTTAGCACAGTCTAAACATTGCTGCTCTACTCTCTCTGTTGCTGCTCAGCAGAGAGAGAGCACAGAGATGTTGGATTCAATTGGTCTTTCAGGCAGGAAAGGGAGGAGTGACAGCAATGGATGTTGCAGAGTTGCAAAGCTCGCTGTGCGCTGAAGATGATCTGTAGGAACATTTTGTCCTGGCTTTTCTGCTCTTTCAGCAGTGTCTAAACGCTCCTGCTCTACTTACTCTTGCTGCAGCTCACAGAGAGCGTGCACTGGAGAGGTTGTATTCAAACGGTCTTTTTGGAGAAAGAGTGAAGAGTGACAGCAATGTTTGTGTCACAGTTGCAAAGCTCACTGTGTGCTATAGATGACCAGCAGGAGGTTTTTCGCAAGGCTCTTCTGCTGTTTTAGCACAGTCTAAACATTGCTGCTCTACTCTCTCTGTTGCTGCTCAGCAGAGAGCTGGCACAGAGATGTTGGATTCAACTGGTCTTTCAGGCAGGAAAGGGAGGAGTGACAGCAATGTGTGTTGCAGAGTTGCAAAGCTCGCTGTGCGCTGACGATGATGAGCAGGAACATTTTGGCCTGGCTCTTCTGCTCTTTCAGCAGAGTCTAAACGTTCCTGCTCTACTCACTCTGCTGCTGCTTAGAGAGAGCGGGCCCTGGAAAGGTTGCATTCAAATGGACTTTTAGGAGATAAAGTGACCAGTGACAGTAATGTGTGTGTCCCAGTTGCAAAGCTCACTGTGTGCTGAAGATGATCAGCAGGAACTTTGTGCATGTCTCTTCTGCTGTTTCAGCAGAGACCAAACGTAACTGCTATATTCTGCTGCTGCTGACAAAGAGCAAGCACAGGAGTTGTAGGATTCAATTGGACTTTCAGGTAGGAAAGTGAGGGGTGACAGCAATGTGTGTGACACAGTTTCAAAGCTCACTGTGCGCTGAAGATGCCCAGCCGGAGTTTCCCTGCTGGCCCATCGGCTGTGGGATTAGAGGTCAAGTGCTTCGTGCTCCCCTGTCACAACTGCTCTTGAAAGGAGAGAGGGCACCAGAAACGTTGGATTCAAATGCACTTTTAGGAGATAAAGTGAGGAGTGACAGCAATGTTTGTGTCACAGTTGCAAAGCTAACTGTGTGCTAAACATGATCAGCAGGAGCTTTTTCGCAAGGCTCTTCTGCTGTTTTAGCACAGTCTAAACATTGCTGCTCTACTCTCTCTGTTGCTGCTCAGCAGAGAGAGAGCACAGAGATGTTGGATTCAATTGGTCTTTCAGGCAGGAAAGGGAGGAGTGACAGCAATGGATGTTGCAGAGTTGCAAAGCTCGCTGTGCGCTGAAGATGATCTGTAGGAACATTTTGTCCTGGCTTTTCTGCTCTTTCAGCAGTGTCTAAACGCTCCTGCTCTACTTACTCTTGCTGCAGCTCACAGAGAGCGTGCACTGGAGAGGTTGTATTCAAACGGTGTTTTTGGAGAAAGAGTGAAGAGTGACAGCAATGTTTGTGTCACAGTTGCAAAGCTCACTGTGTGCTATAGATGACCAGCAGGAGGTTTTTCGCAAGGCTCTTCTGCTGTTTTAGCACAGTCTAAACATTGCTGCTCTACTCTCTCTGTTGCTGCTCAGCAGAGAGCTGGCACAGAGATGTTGGATTCAACTGGTCTTTCAGGCAGGAAAGGGAGGAGTGACAGCAATGTGTGTTGCAGAGTTGCAAAGCTCGCTGTGCGCTGACGATGATGAGCAGGAACATTTTGGCCTGGCTCTTCTGCTCTTTCAGCAGTGTCTAAACGTTCCTGCTCTACTCACTCTGCTGCTGCTCAGAGAGAGCGGGCACTGGAAAGGTTGCATTCAAATGGACTTTTAGGAGATAAAGTGACCAGTGACAGTAATGTGTGTGTCCCAGTTGCAAAGCTCACTGTGTGCTGAAGATGATCAGCAGGAACTTTGTGCATGTCTCTTCTGCTGTTTCAGCAGAGACCAAACGTAACTGCTATATTCTGCTGCTGCTGACAAAGAGCAAGCACAGGAGTTGTAGGATTCAATTGGACTTTCAGGTAGGAAAGTGAGGGGTGACAGCAATGTGTGTGACACAGTTTCAAAGCTCACTGTGCGCTGAAGATGCCCAGCCGGAGTTTCCCTGCTGGCCCATCGGCTGTGGGATTAGAGGTCAAGTGCTTCGTGCTCCCCTGTCACAACTGCTCTTGAAAGGAGAGAGGGCACCAGAAACGTTGGATTCAAATGCACTTTTAGGAGATAAAGTGAGGAGTGACAGCAATGTTTGTGTCACAGTTGCAAAGCTAACTGTGTGCTAAACATGATCAGCAGGAGCTTTTTCGCAAGGCTCTTCTGCTGTTTTAGCACAGTCTAAACATTGCTGCTCTACTCTCTCTGTTGCTGCTCAGCAGAGAGAGAGCACAGAGATGTTGGATTCAATTGGTCTTTCAGGCAGGAAAGGGAGGAGTGACAGCAATGGATGTTGCAGAGTTGCAAAGCTCGCTGTGCGCTGAAGATGATCTGTAGGAACATTTTGTCCTGGCTTTTCTGCTCTTTCAGCAGTGTCTAAACGCTCCTGCTCTACTTACTCTTGCTGCAGCTCACAGAGAGCGTGCACTGGAGAGGTTGTATTCAAACGGTCTTTTTGGAGAAAGAGTGAAGAGTGACAGCAATGTTTGTGTCACAGTTGCAAAGCTCACTGTGTGCTATAGATGACCAGCAGGAGGTTTTTCGCAAGGCTCTTCTGCTGTTTTAGCACAGTCTAAACATTGCTGCTCTACTCTCTCTGTTGCTGCTCAGCAGAGAGCTGGCACAGAGATGTTGGATTCAACTGGTCTTTCAGGCAGGAAAGGGAGGAGTGACAGCAATGTGTGTTGCAGAGTTGCAAAGCTCGCTGTGCGCTGACGATGATGAGCAGGAACATTTTGGCCTGGCTCTTCTGCTCTTTCAGCAGAGTCTAAACGTTCCTGCTCTACTCACTCTGCTGCTGCTCAGAGAGAGCGGGCCCTGGAAAGGTTGCATTCAAATGGACTTTTAGGAGATAAAGTGACCAGTGACAGTAATGTGTGTGTCCCAGTTGCAAAGCTCACTGTGTGCTGAAGATGATCAGCAGGAACTTTGTGCATGTCTCTTCTGCTGTTTCAGCAGAGACCAAACGTAACTGCTATATTCTGCTGCTGCTGACAAAGAGCAAGCACAGGAGTTGTAGGATTCAATTGGACTTTCAGGTAGGAAAGTGAGGGGTGACAGCAATGTGTGTGACACAGTTTCAAAGCTCACTGTGCGCTGAAGATGCCCAGCCGGAGTTTCCCTGCTGGCCCATCGGCTGTGGGATTAGAGGTCTAGTGCTTCGTGCTCCCCTGTCACAACTGCTCTTGAAAGGAGAGAGGGCACCAGAAACGTTGTATTCAAATGCACTTTTAGGAGATAAAGTGAGGAGTGACAGCAATGTTTGTGTCACAGTTGCAAAGCTAACTGTGTGCTAAACATGATCAGCAGGAGCTTTTTCGCAAGGCTCTTCTGCTGTTTTAGCACAGTCTAAACATTGCTGCTCTACTCTCTCTGTTGCTGCTCAGCAGAGAGAGAGCACAGAGATGTTGGATTCAATTGGTCTTTCAGGCAGGAAAGGGAGGAGTGACAGCAATGGATGTTGCAGAGTTGCAAAGCTCGCTGTGCGCTGAAGATGATCTGTAGGAACATTTTGTCCTGGCTTTTCTGCTCTTTCAGCAGTGTCTAAACGCTCCTGCTCTACTTACTCTTGCTGCAGCTCACAGAGAGCGTGCACTGGAGAGGTTGTATTCAAACGGTGTTTTTGGAGAAAGAGTGAAGAGTGACAGCAATGTTTGTGTCACAGTTGCAAAGCTCACTGTGTGCTATAGATGACCAGCAGGAGGTTTTTCGCAAGGCTCTTCTGCTGTTTTAGCACAGTCTAAACATTGCTGCTCTACTCTCTCTGTTGCTGCTCAGCAGAGAGCTGGCACAGAGATGTTGGATTCAACTGGTCTTTCAGGCAGGAAAGGGAGGAGTGACAGCAATGTGTGTTGCAGAGTTGCAAAGCTCGCTGTGCGCTGACGATGATGAGCAGGAACATTTTGGCCTGGCTCTTCTGCTCTTTCAGCAGTGTCTAAACGTTCCTGCTCTACTCACTCTGCTGCTGCTCAGAGAGAGCGGGCACTGGAAAGGTTGCATTCAAATGGACTTTTAGGAGATAAAGTGACCAGTGACAGTAATGTGTGTGTCCCAGTTGCAAAGCTCACTGTGTGCTGAAGATGATCAGCAGGAACTTTGTGCATGTCTCTTCTGCTGTTTCAGCAGAGACCAAACGTAACTGCTATATTCTGCTGCTGCTGACAAAGAGCAAGCACAGGAGTTGTAGGATTCAATTGGACTTTCAGGTAGGAAAGTGAGGGGTGACAGCAATGTGTGTGACACAGTTTCAAAGCTCACTGTGCGCTGAAGATGCCCAGCCGGAGTTTCCCTGCTGGCCCATCGGCTGTGGGATTAGAGGTCAAGTGCTTCGTGCTCCCCTGTCACAACTGCTCTTGAAAGGAGAGAGGGCACCAGAAACGTTGGATTCAAATGCACTTTTAGGAGATAAAGTGAGGAGTGACAGCAATGTTTGTGTCACAGTTGCAAAGCTAACTGTGTGCTAAACATGATCAGCAGGAGCTTTTTCGCAAGGCTCTTCTGCTGTTTTAGCACAGTCTAAACATTGCTGCTCTACTCTCTCTGTTGCTGCTCAGCAGAGAGAGAGCACAGAGATGTTGGGTTCAATTGGTCTTTCAGGCAGGAAAGGGAGGAGTGACAGCAATGGATGTTGCAGAGTTGCAAAGCTCGCTGTGCGCTGAAGATGATCTGTAGGAACATTTTGTCCTGGCTTTTCTGCTCTTTCAGCAGTGTCTAAACGCTCCTGCTCTACTTACTCTTGCTGCAGCTCACAGAGAGCGTGCACTGGAGAGGTTGTATTCAAACGGTGTTTTTGGAGAAAGAGTGAAGAGTGACAGCAATGTTTGTGTCACAGTTGCAAAGCTCACTGTGTGCTATAGATGACCAGCAGGAGGTTTTTCGCAAGGCTCTTCTGCTGTTTTAGCACAGTCTAAACATTGCTGCTCTACTCTCTCTGTTGCTGCTCAGCAGAGAGCTGGCACAGAGATGTTGGATTCAACTGGTCTTTCAGGCAGGAAAGGGAGGAGTGACAGCAATGTGTGTTGCAGAGTTGCAAAGCTCGCTGTGCGCTGAAGATGATCTGCAGGAACATTTTGTCCTGGCTCTTCTATTCTTTGAGTAGGGTCTAAACGTTCCTGCTCTATCCTCTCTGCTGCTGCACAGCAGAGAAAGGGCACAGAGATTTGGGATTCAATTGGACTTTGAGGTAGGAACGTGAGGAGCGACAGCAATATATGTGTCACAGTTGCAAAGCTGACTGCGTGCTGAAGGTGCATAGCCGGAGCTTTCACTCCTGGCTCTTCGGCTGTGGGAGCAGAGGCCAAGAGCTCGTGTTCACGTGTCACTGCTGCTGTTCAAACGAGAGAGGGCGCGAGAGACTATGGATTCAAACGGACTATTAGGAGATGAAGGGAGGAGTGACAGCAATGTGTGTTGCAGAGTTGCAAAGCTCGCTGTGTGCTGACGATGATCAGCAGGAACATTTTGGCCTGGCTCTTCTGCTCTTTCAGCAGAGTCTAAACGTTCCTGCTCTACTCACTCTGCTGCTGCTCAGAGAGAGCGGGCCCTGGAAAGGTTGCATTCAAATGGACTTTTAGGAGATAAAGTGACCAGTGACAGTAATGTGTGTGTCCCAGTTGCAAAGCTCACTGTGTGCTGAAGATGATCAGCAGGAACTTTGTGCATGTCTCTTCTGCTGTTTCAGCAGAGACCAAACGTAACTGCTATATTCTGCTGCTGCTGACAAAGAGCAAGCACAGGAGTTGTAGGATTCAATTGGACTTTCAGGTAGGAAAGTGAGGGGTGACAGCAATGTGTGTGACACAGTTTCAAAGCTCACTGTGCGCTGAAGATGCCCAGCCGGAGTTTCCCTGCTGGCCCATCGGCTGTGGGATTAGAGGTCAAGTGCTTCGTGCTCCCCTGTCACAACTGCTCTTGAAAGGAGAGAGGGCACCAGAAACTTTGTATTCAAATGCACTTTTAGGAGATAAAGTGAGGAGTGACAGCAATGTTTGTGTCACAGTTGCAAAGCTAACTGTGTGCTAAACATGATCAGCAGGAGCTTTTTCGCAAGGCTCTTCTGCTGTTTTAGCACAGTCTAAACATTGCTGCTCTACTCTCTCTGTTGCTGCTCAGCAGAGAGAGAGCACAGAGATGTTGGATTCAATTGGTCTTTCAGGCAGGAAAGGGAGGAGTGACAGCAATGGATGTTGCAGAGTTGCAAAGCTCGCTGTGCGCTGAAGATGATCTGTAGGAACATTTTGTCCTGGCTTTTCTGCTCTTTCAGCAGTGTCTAAACGCTCCTGCTCTACTTACTCTTGCTGCAGCTCACAGAGAGCGTGCACTGGAGAGGTTGTATTCAAACGGTCTTTTTGGAGAAAGAGTGAAGAGTGACAGCAATGTTTGTGTCACAGTTGCAAAGCTCACTGTGTGCTATAGATGACCAGCAGGAGGTTTTTCGCAAGGCTCTTCTGCTGTTTTAGCACAGTCTAAACATTGCTGCTCTACTCTCTCTGTTGCTGCTCAGCAGAGAGCTGGCACAGAGATGCTGGATTCAACTGGTCTTTCAGGCAGGAAAGGGAGGAGTGACAGCAATGTGTGTTGCAGAGTTGCAAAGCTCGCTGTGCGCTGAAGATGATCTGCAGGAACATTTTGTCCTGGCTCTTCTATTCTTTGAGTAGGGTCTAAACGTTCCTGCTCTATCCTCTCTGCTGCTGCACAGCAGAGAAAGGGCACAGAGATTTGGGATTCAATTGGACTTTGAGGTAGGAACGTGAGGAGCGACAGCAATATATGTGTCACAGTTGCAAAGCTGACTGCGTGCTGAAGGTGCATAGCCGGAGCTTTCACTCCTGGCTCTTCGGCTGTGGGAGCAGAGGCCAAGAGCTCGTGTTCACGTGTCACTGCTGCTGTTCAAACGAGAGAGGGCGCGAGAGACTATGGATTCAAACGGACTATTAGGAGATGAAGGGAGGAGTGACAGCAATGTGTGTTGCAGAGTTGCAAAGCTCGCTGTGCGCTGACGATGATGAGCAGGAACATTTTGGCCTGGCTCTTCTGCTCTTTCAGCAGTGTCTAAACGTTCCTGCTCTACTCACTCTGCTGCTGCTCAGAGAGAGCGGGCACTGGAAAGGTTGCATTCAAATGGACTTTTAGGAGATAAAGTGACCAGTGACAGTAATGTGTGTGTCCCAGTTGCAAAGCTCACTGTGTGCTGAAGATGATCAGCAGGAACTTTGTGCATGTCTCTTCTGCTGTTTCAGCAGAGACCAAACGTAACTGCTATATTCTGCTGCTGCTGACAAAGAGCAAGCACAGGAGTTGTAGGATTCAATTGGACTTTCAGGTAGGAAAGTGAGGGGTGACAGCAATGTGTGTGACACAGTTTCAAAGCTCACTGTGCGCTGAAGATGCCCAGCCGGAGTTTCCCTGCTGGCCCATCGGCTGTGGGATTAGAGGTCAAGTGCTTCGTGCTCCCCTGTCACAACTGCTCTTGAAAGGAGAGAGGGCACCAGAAACGTTGGATTCAAATGCACTTTTAGGAGATAAAGTGAGGAGTGACAGCAATGTTTGTGTCACAGTTGCAAAGCTAACTGTGTGCTAAACATGATCAGCAGGAGCTTTTTCGCAAGGCTCTTCTGCTGTTTTAGCACAGTCTAAACATTGCTGCTCTACTCTCTCTGTTGCTGCTCAGCAGAGAGAGAGCACAGAGATGTTGGATTCAATTGGTCTTTCAGGCAGGAAAGGGAGGAGTGACAGCAATGGATGTTGCAGAGTTGCAAAGCTCGCTGTGCGCTGAAGATGATCTGTAGGAACATTTTGTCCTGGCTTTTCTGCTCTTTCAGCAGTGTCTAAACGCTCCTGCTCTACTTACTCTTGCTGCAGCTCACAGAGAGCGTGCACTGGAGAGGTTGTATTCAAACGGTCTTTTTGGAGAAAGAGTGAAGAGTGACAGCAATGTTTGTGTCACAGTTGCAAAGCTCACTGTGTGCTATAGATGACCAGCAGGAGGTTTTTCGCAAGGCTCTTCTGCTGTTTTAGCACAGTCTAAACATTGCTGCTCTACTCTCTCTGTTGCTGCTCAGCAGAGAGCTGGCACAGAGATGTTGGATTCAACTGGTCTTTCAGGCAGGAAAGGGAGGAGTGACAGCAATGTGTGTTGCAGAGTTGCAAAGCTCGCTGTGCGCTGACGATGATGAGCAGGAACATTTTGGCCTGGCTCTTCTGCTCTTTCAGCAGAGTCTAAACGTTCCTGCTCTACTCACTCTGCTGCTGCTTAGAGAGAGCGGGCCCTGGAAAGGTTGCATTCAAATGGACTTTTAGGAGATAAAGTGACCAGTGACAGTAATGTGTGTGTCCCAGTTGCAAAGCTCACTGTGTGCTGAAGAATGATCAGCAGGAACTTTGTGCATGTCTCTTCTGCTGTTTCAGCAGAGACCAAACGTAACTGCTATATTCTGCTGCTGCTGACAAAGAGCAAGCACAGGAGTTGTAGGATTCAATTGGACTTTCAGGTAGGAAAGTGAGGGGTGACAGCAATGTGTGTGACACAGTTTCAAAGCTCACTGTGCGCTGAAGATGCCCAGCCGGAGTTTCCCTGCTGGCCCATCGGCTGTGGGATTAGAGGTCAAGTGCTTCGTGCTCCCCTGTCACAACTGCTCTTGAAAGGAGAGAGGGCACCAGAAACGTTGGATTCAAATGCACTTTTAGGAGATAAAGTGAGGAGTGACAGCAATGTTTGTGTCACAGTTGCAAAGCTAACTGTGTGCTAACATGATCAGCAGGAGCTTTTTCGCAAGGCTCTTCTGCTGTTTTAGCACAGTCTAAACATTGCTGCTCTACTCTCTCTGTTGCTGCTCAGCAGAGAGAGAGCACAGAGATGTTGGATTCAATTGGTCTTTCAGGCAGGAAAGGGAGGAGTGACAGCAATGGATGTTGCAGAGTTGCAAAGCTCGCTGTGCGCTGAAGATGATCTGTAGGAACATTTTGTCCTGGCTTTTCTGCTCTTTCAGCAGTGTCTAAACGCTCCTGCTCTACTTACTCTTGCTGCAGCTCACAGAGAGCGTGCACTGGAGAGGTTGTATTCAAACGGTGTTTTTGGAGAAAGAGTGAAGAGTGACAGCAATGTTTGTGTCACAGTTGCAAAGCTCACTGTGTGCTATAGATGACCAGCAGGAGGTTTTTCGCAAGGCTCTTCTGCTGTTTTAGCACAGTCTAAACATTGCTGCTCTACTCTCTCTGTTGCTGCTCAGCAGAGAGCTGGCACAGAGATGTTGGATTCAACTGGTCTTTCAGGCAGGAAAGGGAGGAGTGACAGCAATGTGTGTTGCAGAGTTGCAAAGCTCGCTGTGCGCTGACGATGATGAGCAGGAACATTTTGGCCTGGCTCTTCTGCTCTTTCAGCAGTGTCTAAACGTTCCTGCTCTACTCACTCTGCTGCTGCTCAGAGAGAGCGGGCACTGGAAAGGTTGCATTCAAATGGACTTTTAGGAGATAAAGTGACCAGTGACAGTAATGTGTGTGTCCCAGTTGCAAAGCTCACTGTGTGCTGAAGATGATCAGCAGGAACTTTGTGCATGTCTCTTCTGCTGTTTCAGCAGAGACCAAACGTAACTGCTATATTCTGCTGCTGCTGACAAAGAGCAAGCACAGGAGTTGTAGGATTCAATTGGACTTTCAGGTAGGAAAGTGAGGGGTGACAGCAATGTGTGTGACACAGTTTCAAAGCTCACTGTGCGCTGAAGATGCCCAGCCGGAGTTTCCCTGCTGGCCCATCGGCTGTGGGATTAGAGGTCAAGTGCTTCGTGCTCCCCTGTCACAACTGCTCTTGAAAGGAGAGAGGGCACCAGAAACGTTGGATTCAAATGCACTTTTAGGAGATAAAGTGAGGAGTGACAGCAATGTTTGTGTCACAGTTGCAAAGCTAACTGTGTGCTAACATGATCAGCAGGAGCTTTTTCGCAAGGCTCTTCTGCTGTTTTAGCACAGTCTAAACATTGCTGCTCTACTCTCTCTGTTGCTGCTCAGCAGAGAGAGAGCACAGAGATGTTGGGTTCAATTGGTCTTTCAGGCAGGAAAGGGAGGAGTGACAGCAATGGATGTTGCAGAGTTGCAAAGCTCGCTGTGCGCTGAAGATGATCTGTAGGAACATTTTGTCCTGGCTTTTCTGCTCTTTCAGCAGTGTCTAAACGCTCCTGCTCTACTTACTCTTGCTGCAGCTCACAGAGAGCGTGCACTGGAGAGGTTGTATTCAAACGGTGTTTTTGGAGAAAGAGTGAAGAGTGACAGCAATGTTTGTGTCACAGTTGCAAAGCTCACTGTGTGCTATAGATGACCAGCAGGAGGTTTTTCGCAAGGCTCTTCTGCTGTTTTAGCACAGTCTAAACATTGCTGCTCTACTCTCTCTGTTGCTGCTCAGCAGAGAGCTGGCACAGAGATGTTGGATTCAACTGGTCTTTCAGGCAGGAAAGGGAGGAGTGACAGCAATGTGTGTTGCAGAGTTGCAAAGCTCGCTGTGCGCTGACGATGATGAGCAGGAACATTTTGGCCTGGCTCTTCTGCTCTTTCAGCAGTGTCTAAACGTTCCTGCTCTACTCACTCTGCTGCTGCTCAGAGAGAGCGGGCACTGGAAAGGTTGCATTCAAATGGACTTTTAGGAGATAAAAGTGACCAGTGACAGTAATGTGTGTGTCCCAGTTGCAAAGCTCACTGTGTGCTGAAGATGATCAGCAGGAACTTTGTGCATGTCTCTTCTGCTGTTTCAGCAGAGACCAAACGTAACTGCTATATTCTGCTGCTGCTGACAAAGAGCAAGCACAGGAGTTGTAGGATTCAATTGGACTTTCAGGTAGGAAAGTGAGGGGTGACAGCAATGTGTGTGACACAGTTTCAAAGCTCACTGTGCGCTGAAGATGCCCAGCCGGAGTTTCCCTGCTGGCCCATCGGCTGTGGGATTAGAGGTCAAGTGCTTCGTGCTCCCCTGTCACAACTGCTCTTGAAAGGAGAGAGGGCACCAGAAACTTTGTATTCAAATGCACTTTTAGGAGATAAAGTGAGGAGTGACAGCAATGTTTGTGTCACAGTTGCAAAGCTAACTGTGTGCTAAACATGATCAGCAGGAGCTTTTTCGCAAGGCTCTTCTGCTGTTTTAGCACAGTCTAAACATTGCTGCTCTACTCTCTCTGTTGCTGCTCAGCAGAGAGAGAGCACAGAGATGTTGGATTCAATTGGTCTTTCAGGCAGGAAAGGGAGGAGTGACAGCAATGGATGTTGCAGAGTTGCAAAGCTCGCTGTGCGCTGAAGATGATCTGTAGGAACATTTTGTCCTGGCTTTTCTGCTCTTTCAGCAGTGTCTAAACGCTCCTGCTCTACTTACTCTTGCTGCAGCTCACAGAGAGCGTGCACTGGAGAGGTTGTATTCAAACGGTCTTTTTGGAGAAAGAGTGAAGAGTGACAGCAATGTTTGTGTCACAGTTGCAAAGCTCACTGTGTGCTATAGATGACCAGCAGGAGATTTTTCGCAAGGCTCTTCTGCTGTTTTAGCACAGTCTAAACATTGCTGCTCTACTCTCTCTGTTGCTGCTCAGCAGAGAGCTGGCACAGAGATGTTGGATTCAACTGGTCTTTCAGGCAGGAAAGGGAGGAGTGACAGCAATGTGTGTTGCAGAGTTGCAAAGCTCGCTGTGCGCTGAAGATGATCTGCAGGAACATTTTGTCCTGGCTCTTCTATTCTTTGAGTAGGGTCTAAACGTTCCTGCTCTATCCTCTCTGCTGCTGCACAGCAGAGAAAGGGCACAGAGATTTGGGATTCAATTGGACTTTGAGGTAGGAACGTGAGGAGCGACAGCAATATATGTGTCACAGTTGCAAAGCTGACTGCGTGCTGAAGGTGCATAGCCGGAGCTTTCACTCCTGGCTCTTCGGCTGTGGGAGCAGAGGCCAAGAGCTCGTGTTCACGTGTCACTGCTGCTGTTCAAACGAGAGAGGGCGCGAGAGACTATGGATTCAAACGGACTATTAGGAGATGAAGGGAGGAGTGACAGCAATGTGTGTTGCAGAGTTGCAAAGCTCGCTGTGTGCTGACGATGATCAGCAGGAACATTTTGGCCTGGCTCTTCTGCTCTTTCAGCAGAGTCTAAACGTTCCTGCTCTACTCACTCTGCTGCTGCTCAGAGAGAGCGGGCCCTGGAAAGGTTGCATTCAAATGGACTTTTAGGAGATAAAGTGACCAGTGACAGTAATGTGTGTGTCCCAGTTGCAAAGCTCACTGTGTGCTGAAGATGATCAGCAGGAACTTTGTGCATGTCTCTTCTGCTGTTTCAGCAGAGACTAAACGTAACTGCTATATTCTGCTGCTGCTGACAAAGAGCAAGCACAGGAGTTGTAGGATTCAATTGGACTTTCAGGTAGGAAAGTGAGGGGTGACAGCAATGTGTGTGACACAGTTTCAAAGCTCACTGTGCGCTGAAGATGCCCAGCCGGAGTTTCCCTGCTGGCCCATCGGCTGTGGGATTAGAGGTCAAGTGCTTCGTGCTCCCCTGTCACAACTGCTCTTGAAAGGAGAGAGGGCACCAGAAACTTTGTATTCAAATGCACTTTTAGGAGATAAAGTGAGGAGTGACAGCAATGTTTGTGTCACAGTTGCAAAGCTAACTGTGTGCTAAACATGATCAGCAGGAGCTTTTTCGCAAGGCTCTTCTGCTGTTTTAGCACAGTCTAAACATTGCTGCTCTACTCTCTCTGTTGCTGCTCAGCAGAGAGAGAGCACAGAGATGTTGGATTCAATTGGTCTTTCAGGCAGGAAAGGGAGGAGTGACAGCAATGGATGTTGCAGAGTTGCAAAGCTCGCTGTGCGCTGAAGATGATCTGTAGGAACATTTTGTCCTGGCTTTTCTGCTCTTTCAGCAGTGTCTAAACGCTCCTGCTCTACTTACTCTTGCTGCAGCTCACAGAGAGCGTGCACTGGAGAGGTTGTATTCAAACGGTCTTTTTGGAGAAAGAGTGAAGAGTGACAGCAATGTTTGTGTCACAGTTGCAAAGCTCACTGTGTGCTATAGATGACCAGCAGGAGGTTTTTCGCAAGGCTCTTCTGCTGTTTTAGCACAGTCTAAACATTGCTGCTCTACTCTCTCTGTTGCTGCTCAGCAGAGAGCTGGCACAGAGATGTTGGATTCAACTGGTCATTCAGGCAGGAAAGGGAGGAGTGACAGCAATGTGTGTTGCAGAGTTGCAAAGCTCGCTGTGCGCTGACGATGATGAGCAGGAACATTTTGGCCTGGCTCTTCTGCTCTTTCAGCAGAGTCTAAACGTTCCTGCTCTACTCACTCTGCTGCTGCTCAGAGAGAGCGGGCCCTGGAAAGGTTGCATTCAAATGGACTTTTAGGAGATAAAGTGACCAGTGACAGTAATGTGTGTGTCCCAGTTGCAAAGCTCACTGTGTGCTGAAGATGATCAGCAGGAACTTTGTGCATGTCTCTTCTGCTGTTTCAGCAGAGACCAAACGTAACTGCTATATTCTGCTGCTGCTGACAAAGAGCAAGCACAGGAGTTGTAGGATTCAATTGGACTTTCAGGTAGGAAAGTGAGGGGTGACAGCAATGTGTGTGACACAGTTTCAAAGCTCACTGTGCGCTGAAGATGCCCAGCCGGAGTTTCCCTGCTGGCCCATCGGCTGTGGGATTAGAGGTCAAGTGCTTCGTGCTCCCCTGTCACAACTGCTCTTGAAAGGAGAGAGGGCACCAGAAACGTTGTATTCAAATGCACTTTTAGGAGATAAAGTGAGGAGTGACAGCAATGTTTGTGTCACAGTTGCAAAGCTAACTGTGTGCTAAACATGATCAGCAGGAGCTTTTTCGCAAGGCTCTTCTGCTGTTTTAGCACAGTCTAAACATTGCTGCTCTACTCTCTCTGTTGCTGCTCAGCAGAGAGAGAGCACAGAGATGTTGGATTCAATTGGTCTTTCAGGCAGGAAAGGCAGGAGTGACAGCAATGGATGTTGCAGAGTTGCAAAGCTCGCTGTGCGCTGAAGATGATCTGTAGGAACATTTTGTCCTGGCTTTTCTGCTCTTTCAGCAGTGTCTAAACGCTCCTGCTCTACTTACTCTTGCTGCAGCTCACAGAGAGCGTGCACTGGAGAGGTTGTATTCAAACGGTCTTTTTGGAGAAAGAGTGAAGAGTGACAGCAATGTTTGTGTCACAGTTGCAAAGCTCACTGTGTGCTATAGATGACCAGCAGGAGGTTTTTCGCAAGGCTCTTCTGCTGTTTTAGCACAGTCTAAACATTGCTGCTCTACTCTCTCTGTTGCTGCTCAGCAGAGAGCTGGCACAGAGATGTTGGATTCAACTGGTCTTTCAGGCAGGAAAGGGAGGAGTGACAGCAATGTGTGTTGCAGAGTTGCAAAGCTCGCTGTGCGCTGACGATGATGAGCAGGAACATTTTGGCCTGGCTCTTCTGCTCTTTCAGCAGAGTCTAAACGTTCCTGCTCTACTCACTCTGCTGCTGCTTAGAGAGAGCGGGCCCTGGAAAGGTTGCATTCAAATGGACTTTTAGGAGATAAAGTGACCAGTGACAGTAATGTGTGTGTCCCAGTTGCAAAGCTCACTGTGTGCTGAAGATGATCAGCAGGAACTTTGTGCATGTCTCTTCTGCTGTTTCAGCAGAGACCAAATGTAACTGCTATATTCTGCTGCTGCTGACAAAGAGCAAGCACAGGAGTTGTAGGATTCAATTGGACTTTCAGGTAGTAAAGTGAGGGGTGACAGCAATGTGTGTGACACAGTTTCAAAGCTCACTGTGCGCTGAAGATGCCCAGCTGGAGTTTCCCTGCTGGCCCATCGGCTGTGGGATTAGAGGTCAAGTGCTTCGTGCTCCCCTGTCACAACTGCTCTTGAAAGGAGAGAGGGCACCAGAAACTTTGTATTCAAATGCACTTTTAGGAGATAAAGTGAGGAGTGACAGCAATGTTTGTGTCACAGTTGCAAAGCTAACTGTGTGCTAAACATGATCAGCAGGAGCTTTTTCGCAAGGCTCTTCTGCTGTTTTAGCACAGTCTAAACATTGCTGCTCTACTCTCTCTGTTGCTGCTCAGCAGAGAGAGAGCACAGAGATGTTGGATTCAATTGGTCTTTCAGGCAGGAAAGGGAGGAGTGACAGCAATGGATGTTGCAGAGTTGCAAAGCTCGCTGTGCGCTGAAGATGATCTGTAGGAACATTTTGTCCTGGCTTTTCTGCTCTTTCAGCAGTGTCTAAACGCTCCTGCTCTACTTACTCTTGCTGCAGCTCACAGAGAGCGTGCACTGGAGAGGTTGTATTCAAACGGTGTTTTTGGAGAAAGAGTGAAGAGTGACAGCAATGTTTGTGTCACAGTTGCAAAGCTCACTGTGTGCTATAGATGACCAGCAGGAGGTTTTTCGCAAGGCTCTTCTGCTGTTTTAGCACAGTCTAAACATTGCTGCTCTACTCTCTCTGTTGCTGCTCAGCAGAGAGCTGGCACAGAGATGTTGGATTCAACTGGTCTTTCAGGCAGGAAAGGGAGGAGTGACAGCAATGTGTGTTGCAGAGTTGCAAAGCTCGCTGTGCGCTGACGATGATGAGCAGGAACATTTTGGCCTGGCTCTTCTGCTCTTTCAGCAGTGTCTAAACGTTCCTGCTCTACTCACTCTGCTGCTGCTCAGAGAGAGCGGGCACTGGAAAGGTTGCATTCAAATGGACTTTTAGGAGATAAAGTGACCAGTGACAGTAATGTGTGTGTCCCAGTTGCAAAGCTCACTGTGTGCTGAAGATGATCAGCAGGAACTTTGTGCATGTCTCTTCTGCTGTTTCAGCAGAGACCAAACGTAACTGCTATATTCTGCTGCTGCTGACAAAGAGCAAGCACAGGAGTTGTAGGATTCAATTGGACTTTCAGGTAGGAAAGTGAGGGGTGACAGCAATGTGTGTGACACAGTTTCAAAGCTCACTGTGCGCTGAAGATGCCCAGCTGGAGTTTCCCTGCTGGCCCATCGGCTGTGGGATTAGAGGTCAAGTGCTTCGTGCTCCCCTGTCACAACTGCTCTTGAAAGGAGAGAGGGCACCAGAAACTTTGTATTCAAATGCACTTTTAGGAGATAAAGTGAGGAGTGACAGCAATGTTTGTGTCACAGTTGCAAAGCTAACTGTGTGCTAAACATGATCAGCAGGAGCTTTTTCGCAAGGCTCTTCTGCTGTTTTAGCACAGTCTAAACATTGCTGCTCTACTCTCTCTGTTGCTGCTCAGCAGAGAGAGAGCACAGAGATGTTGGATTCAATTGGTCTTTCAGGCAGGAAAGGGAGGAGTGACAGCAATGGATGTTGCAGAGTTGCAAAGCTCGCTGTGCGCTGAAGATGATCTGTAGGAACATTTTGTCCTGGCTTTTCTGCTCTTTCAGCAGTGTCTAAACGCTCCTGCTCTACTTACTCTTGCTGCAGCTCACAGAGAGCGTGCACTGGAGAGGTTGTATTCAAACGGTGTTTTTGGAGAAAGAGTGAAGAGTGACAGCAATGTTTGTGTCACAGTTGCAAAGCTCACTGTGTGCTATAGATGACCAGCAGGAGGTTTTTCGCAAGGCTCTTCTGCTGTTTTAGCACAGTCTAAACATTGCTGCTCTACTCTCTCTGTTGCTGCTCAGCAGAGAGCTGGCACAGAGATGTTGGATTCAACTGGTCTTTCAGGCAGGAAAGGGAGGAGTGACAGCAATGTGTGTTGCAGAGTTGCAAAGCTCGCTGTGCGCTGACGATGATGAGCAGGAACATTTTGGCCTGGCTCTTCTGCTCTTTCAGCAGTGTCTAAACGTTCCTGCTCTACTCACTCTGCTGCTGCTCAGAGAGAGCGGGCACTGGAAAGGTTGCATTCAAATGGACTTTTAGGAGATAAAGTGACCAGTGACAGTAATGTGTGTGTCCCAGTTGCAAAGCTCACTGTGTGCTGAAGATGATCAGCAGGAACTTTGTGCATGTCTCTTCTGCTGTTTCAGCAGAGACCAAACGTAACTGCTATATTCTGCTGCTGCTGACAAAGAGCAAGCACAGGAGTTGTAGGATTCAATTGGACTTTCAGGTAGGAAAGTGAGGGGTGACAGCAATGTGTGTGACACAGTTTCAAAGCTCACTGTGCGCTGAAGATGCCCAGCTGGAGTTTCCCTGCTGGCCCATCGGCTGTGGGATTAGAGGTCAAGTGCTTCGTGCTCCCCTGTCACAACTGCTCTTGAAAGGAGAGAGGGCACCAGAAACTTTGTATTCAAATGCACTTTTAGGAGATAAAGTGAGGAGTGACAGCAATGTTTGTGTCACAGTTGCAAAGCTAACTGTGTGCTAAACATGATCAGCAGGAGCTTTTTCGCAAGGCTCTTCTGCTGTTTTAGCACAGTCTAAACATTGCTGCTCTACTCTCTCTGTTGCTGCTCAGCAGAGAGAGAGCACAGAGATGTTGGATTCAATTGGTCTTTCAGGCAGGAAAGGGAGGAGTGACAGCAATGGATGTTGCAGAGTTGCAAAGCTCGCTGTGCGCTGAAGATGATCTGTAGGAACATTTTGTCCTGGCTTTTCTGCTCTTTCAGCAGTGTCTAAACGCTCCTGCTCTACTTACTCTTGCTGCAGCTCACAGAGAGCGTGCACTGGAGAGGTTGTATTCAAACGGTGTTTTTGGAGAAAGAGTGAAGAGTGACAGCAATGTTTGTGTCACAGTTGCAAAGCTCACTGTGTGCTATAGATGACCAGCAGGAGGTTTTTCGCAAGGCTCTTCTGCTGTTTTAGCACAGTCTAAACATTGCTGCTCTACTCTCTCTGTTGCTGCTCAGCAGAGAGCTGGCACAGAGATGTTGGATTCAACTGGTCTTTCAGGCAGGAAAGGGAGGAGTGACAGCAATGTGTGTTGCAGAGTTGCAAAGCTCGCTGTGCGCTGACGATGATGAGCAGGAACATTTTGGCCTGGCTCTTCTGCTCTTTCAGCAGTGTCTAAACGTTCCTGCTCTACTCACTCTGCTGCTGCTCAGAGAGAGCGGGCACTGGAAAGGTTGCATTCAAATGGACTTTTAGGAGATAAAGTGACCAGTGACAGTAATGTGTGTGTCCCAGTTGCAAAGCTCACTGTGTGCTGAAGATGATCAGCAGGAACTTTGTGCATGTCTCTTCTGCTGTTTCAGCAGAGACCAAACGTAACTGCTATATTCTGCTGCTGCTGACAAAGAGCAAGCACAGGAGTTGTAGGATTCAATTGGACTTTCAGGTAGGAAAGTGAGGGGTGACAGCAATGTGTGTGACACAGTTTCAAAGCTCACTGTGCGCTGAAGATGCCCAGCTGGAGTTTCCCTGCTGGCCCATCGGCTGTGGGATTAGAGGTCAAGTGCTTCGTGCTCCCCTGTCACAACTGCTCTTGAAAGGAGAGAGGGCACCAGAAACTTTGTATTCAAATGCACTTTTAGGAGATAAAGTGAGGAGTGACAGCAATGTTTGTGTCACAGTTGCAAAGCTAACTGTGTGCTAAACATGATCAGCAGGAGCTTTTTCGCAAGGCTCTTCTGCTGTTTTAGCACAGTCTAAACATTGCTGCTCTACTCTCTCTGTTGCTGCTCAGCAGAGAGAGAGCACAGAGATGTTGGATTCAATTGGTCTTTCAGGCAGGAAAGGGAGGAGTGACAGCAATGGATGTTGCAGAGTTGCAAAGCTCGCTGTGCGCTGAAGATGATCTGTAGGAACATTTTGTCCTGGCTTTTCTGCTCTTTCAGCAGTGTCTAAACGCTCCTGCTCTACTTACTCTTGCTGCAGCTCACAGAGAGCGTGCACTGGAGAGGTTGTATTCAAACGGTGTTTTTGGAGAAAGAGTGAAGAGTGACAGCAATGTTTGTGTCACAGTTGCAAAGCTCACTGTGTGCTATAGATGACCAGCAGGAGGTTTTTCGCAAGGCTCTTCTGCTGTTTTAGCACAGTCTAAACATTGCTGCTCTACTCTCTCTGTTGCTGCTCAGCAGAGAGCTGGCACAGAGATGTTGGATTCAACTGGTCTTTCAGGCAGGAAAGGGAGGAGTGACAGCAATGTGTGTTGCAGAGTTGCAAAGCTCGCTGTGCGCTGACGATGATGAGCAGGAACATTTTGGCCTGGCTCTTCTGCTCTTTCAGCAGTGTCTAAACGTTCCTGCTCTACTCACTCTGCTGCTGCTCAGAGAGAGCGGGCACTGGAAAGGTTGCATTCAAATGGACTTTTAGGAGATAAAGTGACCAGTGACAGTAATGTGTGTGTCCCAGTTGCAAAGCTCACTGTGTGCTGAAGATGATCAGCAGGAACTTTGTGCATGTCTCTTCTGCTGTTTCAGCAGAGACCAAACGTAACTGCTATATTCTGCTGCTGCTGACAAAGAGCAAGCACAGGAGTTGTAGGATTCAATTGGACTTTCAGGTAGGAAAGTGAGGGGTGACAGCAATGTGTGTGACACAGTTTCAAAGCTCACTGTGCGCTGAAGATGCCCAGCTGGAGTTTCCCTGCTGGCCCATCGGCTGTGGGATTAGAGGTCAAGTGCTTCGTGCTCCCCTGTCACAACTGCTCTTGAAAGGAGAGAGGGCACCAGAAACTTTGTATTCAAATGCACTTTTAGGAGATAAAGTGAGGAGTGACAGCAATGTTTGTGTCACAGTTGCAAAGCTAACTGTGTGCTAAACATGATCAGCAGGAGCTTTTTCGCAAGGCTCTTCTGCTGTTTTAGCACAGTCTAAACATTGCTGCTCTACTCTCTCTGTTGCTGCTCAGCAGAGAGAGAGCACAGAGATGTTGGATTCAATTGGTCTTTCAGGCAGGAAAGGGAGGAGTGACAGCAATGGATGTTGCAGAGTTGCAAAGCTCGCTGTGCGCTGAAGATGATCTGTAGGAACATTTTGTCCTGGCTTTTCTGCTCTTTCAGCAGTGTCTAAACGCTCCTGCTCTACTTACTCTTGCTGCAGCTCACAGAGAGCGTGCACTGGAGAGGTTGTATTCAAACGGTGTTTTTGGAGAAAGAGTGAAGAGTGACAGCAATGTTTGTGTCACAGTTGCAAAGCTCACTGTGTGCTATAGATGACCAGCAGGAGGTTTTTCGCAAGGCTCTTCTGCTGTTTTAGCACAGTCTAAACATTGCTGCTCTACTCTCTCTGTTGCTGCTCAGCAGAGAGCTGGCACAGAGATGTTGGATTCAACTGGTCTTTCAGGCAGGAAAGGGAGGAGTGACAGCAATGTGTGTTGCAGAGTTGCAAAGCTCGCTGTGCGCTGACGATGATGAGCAGGAACATTTTGGCCTGGCTCTTCTGCTCTTTCAGCAGTGTCTAAACGTTCCTGCTCTACTCACTCTGCTGCTGCTCAGAGAGAGCGGGCACTGGAAAGGTTGCATTCAAATGGACTTTTAGGAGATAAAGTGACCAGTGACAGTAATGTGTGTGTCCCAGTTGCAAAGCTCACTGTGTGCTGAAGATGATCAGCAGGAACTTTGTGCATGTCTCTTCTGCTGTTTCAGCAGAGACCAAACGTAACTGCTATATTCTGCTGCTGCTGACAAAGAGCAAGCACAGGAGTTGTAGGATTCAATTGGACTTTCAGGTAGGAAAGTGAGGGGTGACAGCAATGTGTGTGACACAGTTTCAAAGCTCACTGTGCGCTGAAGATGCCCAGCTGGAGTTTCCCTGCTGGCCCATCGGCTGTGGGATTAGAGGTCAAGTGCTTCGTGCTCCCCTGTCACAACTGCTCTTGAAAGGAGAGAGGGCACCAGAAACTTTGTATTCAAATGCACTTTTAGGAGATAAAGTGAGGAGTGACAGCAATGTTTGTGTCACAGTTGCAAAGCTAACTGTGTGCTAAACATGATCAGCAGGAGCTTTTTCGCAAGGCTCTTCTGCTGTTTTAGCACAGTCTAAACATTGCTGCTCTACTCTCTCTGTTGCTGCTCAGCAGAGAGAGAGCACAGAGATGTTGGATTCAATTGGTCTTTCAGGCAGGAAAGGGAGGAGTGACAGCAATGGATGTTGCAGAGTTGCAAAGCTCGCTGTGCGCTGAAGATGATCTGTAGGAACATTTTGTCCTGGCTTTTCTGCTCTTTCAGCAGTGTCTAAACGCTCCTGCTCTACTTACTCTTGCTGCAGCTCACAGAGAGCGTGCACTGGAGAGGTTGTATTCAAACGGTGTTTTTGGAGAAAGAGTGAAGAGTGACAGCAATGTTTGTGTCACAGTTGCAAAGCTCACTGTGTGCTATAGATGACCAGCAGGAGGTTTTTCGCAAGGCTCTTCTGCTGTTTTAGCACAGTCTAAACATTGCTGCTCTACTCTCTCTGTTGCTGCTCAGCAGAGAGCTGGCACAGAGATGTTGGATTCAACTGGTCTTTCAGGCAGGAAAGGGAGGAGTGACAGCAATGTGTGTTGCAGAGTTGCAAAGCTCGCTGTGCGCTGACGATGATGAGCAGGAACATTTTGGCCTGGCTCTTCTGCTCTTTCAGCAGTGTCTAAACGTTCCTGCTCTACTCACTCTGCTGCTGCTCAGAGAGAGCGGGCACTGGAAAGGTTGCATTCAAATGGACTTTTAGGAGATAAAGTGACCAGTGACAGTAATGTGTGTGTCCCAGTTGCAAAGCTCACTGTGTGCTGAAGATGATCAGCAGGAACTTTGTGCATGTCTCTTCTGCTGTTTCAGCAGAGACCAAACGTAACTGCTATATTCTGCTGCTGCTGACAAAGAGCAAGCACAGGAGTTGTAGGATTCAATTGGACTTTCAGGTAGGAAAGTGAGGGGTGACAGCAATGTGTGTGACACAGTTTCAAAGCTCACTGTGCGCTGAAGATGCCCAGCTGGAGTTTCCCTGCTGGCCCATCGGCTGTGGGATTAGAGGTCAAGTGCTTCGTGCTCCCCTGTCACAACTGCTCTTGAAAGGAGAGAGGGCACCAGAAACTTTGTATTCAAATGCACTTTTAGGAGATAAAGTGAGGAGTGACAGCAATGTTTGTGTCACAGTTGCAAAGCTAACTGTGTGCTAAACATGATCAGCAGGAGCTTTTTCGCAAGGCTCTTCTGCTGTTTTAGCACAGTCTAAACATTGCTGCTCTACTCTCTCTGTTGCTGCTCAGCAGAGAGAGAGCACAGAGATGTTGGATTCAATTGGTCTTTCAGGCAGGAAAGGGAGGAGTGACAGCAATGGATGTTGCAGAGTTGCAAAGCTCGCTGTGCGCTGAAGATGATCTGTAGGAACATTTTGTCCTGGCTTTTCTGCTCTTTCAGCAGTGTCTAAACGCTCCTGCTCTACTTACTCTTGCTGCAGCTCACAGAGAGCGTGCACTGGAGAGGTTGTATTCAAACGGTGTTTTTGGAGAAAGAGTGAAGAGTGACAGCAATGTTTGTGTCACAGTTGCAAAGCTCACTGTGTGCTATAGATGACCAGCAGGAGGTTTTTCGCAAGGCTCTTCTGCTGTTTTAGCACAGTCTAAACATTGCTGCTCTACTCTCTCTGTTGCTGCTCAGCAGAGAGCTGGCACAGAGATGTTGGATTCAACTGGTCTTTCAGGCAGGAAAGGGAGGAGTGACAGCAATGTGTGTTGCAGAGTTGCAAAGCTCGCTGTGCGCTGACGATGATGAGCAGGAACATTTTGGCCTGGCTCTTCTGCTCTTTCAGCAGTGTCTAAACGTTCCTGCTCTACTCACTCTGCTGCTGCTCAGAGAGAGCGGGCACTGGAAAGGTTGCATTCAAATGGACTTTTAGGAGATAAAGTGACCAGTGACAGTAATGTGTGTGTCCCAGTTGCAAAGCTCACTGTGTGCTGAAGATGATCAGCAGGAACTTTGTGCATGTCTCTTCTGCTGTTTCAGCAGAGACCAAACGTAACTGCTATATTCTGCTGCTGCTGACAAAGAGCAAGCACAGGAGTTGTAGGATTCAATTGGACTTTCAGGTAGGAAAGTGAGGGGTGACAGCAATGTGTGTGACACAGTTTCAAAGCTCACTGTGCGCTGAAGATGCCCAGCCGGAGTTTCCCTGCTGGCCCATCGGCTGTGGGATTAGAGGTCAAGTGCTTCGTGCTCCCCTGTCACAACTGCTCTTGAAAGGAGAGAGGGCACCAGAAACGTTGGATTCAAATGCACTTTTAGGAGATAAAGTGAGGAGTGACAGCAATGTTTGTGTCACAGTTGCAAAGCTAACTGTGTGCTAAACATGATCAGCAGGAGCTTTTTCGCAAGGCTCTTCTGCTGTTTTAGCACAGTCTAAACATTGCTGCTCTACTCTCTCTGTTGCTGCTCAGCAGAGAGAGAGCACAGAGATGTTGGGTTCAATTGGTCTTTCAGGCAGGAAAGGGAGGAGTGACAGCAATGGATGTTGCAGAGTTGCAAAGCTCGCTGTGCGCTGAAGATGATCTGTAGGAACATTTTGTCCTGGCTTTTCTGCTCTTTCAGCAGTGTCTAAACGCTCCTGCTCTACTTACTCTTGCTGCAGCTCACAGAGAGCGTGCACTGGAGAGGTTGTATTCAAACGGTCTTTTTGGAGAAAGAGTGAAGAGTGACAGCAATGTTTGTGTCACAGTTGCAAAGCTCACTGTGTGCTATAGATGACCAGCAGGAGGTTTTTCGCAAGGCTCTTCTGCTGTTTTAGCACAGTCTAAACATTGCTGCTCTACTCTCTCTGTTGCTGCTCAGCAGAGAGCTGGCACAGAGATGTTGGATTCAACTGGTCTTTCAGGCAGGAAAGGGAGGAGTGACAGCAATGTGTGTTGCAGAGTTGCAAAGCTCGCTGTGCGCTGAAGATGATCTGCAGGAACATTTTGTCCTGGCTCTTCTATTCTTTGAGTAGGGTCTAAACGTTCCTGCTCTATCCTCTCTGCTGCTGCACAGCAGAGAAAGGGCACAGAGATTTGGGATTCAATTGGACTTTGAGGTAGGAACGTGAGGAGCGACAGCAATATATGTGTCACAGTTGCAAAGCTGACTGCGTGCTGAAGGTGCATAGCCGGAGCTTTCACTCCTGGCTCTTCGGCTGTGGGAGCAGAGGCCAAGAGCTCGTGTTCACGTGTCACTGCTGCTGTTCAAACGAGAGAGGGCGCGAGAGACTATGGATTCAAACGGACTATTAGGAGATGAAGGGAGGAGTGACAGCAATGTGTGTTGCAGAGTTGCAAAGCTCGCTGTGTGCTGACGATGATCAGCAGGAACATTTTGGCCTGGCTCTTCTGCTCTTTCAGCAGAGTCTAAACGTTCCTGCTCTACTCACTCTGCTGCTGCTCAGAGAGAGCGGGCCCTGGAAAGGTTGCATTCAAATGGACTTTTAGGAGATAAAGTGACCAGTGACAGTAATGTGTGTGTCCCAGTTGCAAAGCTCACTGTGTGCTGAAGATGATCAGCAGGAACTTTGTGCATGTCTCTTCTGCTGTTTCAGCAGAGACTAAACGTAACTGCTATATTCTGCTGCTGCTGACAAAGAGCAAGCACAGGAGTTGTAGGATTCAATTGGACTTTCAGGTAGGAAAGTGAGGGGTGACAGCAATGTGTGTGACACAGTTTCAAAGCTCACTGTGCGCTGAAGATGCCCAGCCGGAGTTTCCCTGCTGGCCCATCGGCTGTGGGATTAGAGGTCAAGTGCTTCGTGCTCCCCTGTCACAACTGCTCTTGAAAGGAGAGAGGGCACCAGAAACTTTGTATTCAAATGCACTTTTAGGAGATAAAGTGAGGAGTGACAGCAATGTTTGTGTCACAGTTGCAAAGCTAACTGTGTGCTAAACATGATCAGCAGGAGCTTTTTCGCAAGGCTCTTCTGCTGTTTTAGCACAGTCTAAACATTGCTGCTCTACTCTCTCTGTTGCTGCTCAGCAGAGAGAGAGCACAGAGATGTTGGATTCAATTGGTCTTTCAGGCAGGAAAGGGAGGAGTGACAGCAATGGATGTTGCAGAGTTGCAAAGCTCGCTGTGCGCTGAAGATGATCTGTAGGAACATTTTGTCCTGGCTTTTCTGCTCTTTCAGCAGTGTCTAAACGCTCCTGCTCTACTTACTCTTGCTGCAGCTCACAGAGAGCGTGCACTGGAGAGGTTGTATTCAAACGGTCTTTTTGGAGAAAGAGTGAAGAGTGACAGCAATGTTTGTGTCACAGTTGCAAAGCTCACTGTGTGCTATAGATGACCAGCAGGAGGTTTTTCGCAAGGCTCTTCTGCTGTTTTAGCACAGTCTAAACATTGCTGCTCTACTCTCTCTGTTGCTGCTCAGCAGAGAGCTGGCACAGAGATGTTGGATTCAACTGGTCATTCAGGCAGGAAAGGGAGGAGTGACAGCAATGTGTGTTGCAGAGTTGCAAAGCTCGCTGTGCGCTGACGATGATGAGCAGGAACATTTTGGCCTGGCTCTTCTGCTCTTTCAGCAGAGTCTAAACGTTCCTGCTCTACTCACTCTGCTGCTGCTCAGAGAGAGCGGGCCCTGGAAAGGTTGCATTCAAATGGACTTTTAGGAGATAAAGTGACCAGTGACAGTAATGTGTGTGTCCCAGTTGCAAAGCTCACTGTGTGCTGAAGATGATCAGCAGGAACTTTGTGCATGTCTCTTCTGCTGTTTCAGCAGAGACCAAACGTAACTGCTATATTCTGCTGCTGCTGACAAAGAGCAAGCACAGGAGTTGTAGGATTCAATTGGACTTTCAGGTAGGAAAGTGAGGGGTGACAGCAATGTGTGTGACACAGTTTCAAAGCTCACTGTGCGCTGAAGATGCCCAGCTGGAGTTTCCCTGCTGGCCCATCGGCTGTGGGATTAGAGGTCAAGTGCTTCGTGCTCCCCTGTCACAACTGCTCTTGAAAGGAGAGAGGGCACCAGAAACGTTGGATTCAAATGCACTTTTAGGAGATAAAGTGAGGAGTGACAGCAATGTTTGTGTCACAGTTGCAAAGCTAACTGTGTGCTAAACATGATCAGCAGGAGCTTTTTCGCAAGGCTCTTCTGCTGTTTTAGCACAGTCTAAACATTGCTGCTCTACTCTCTCTGTTGCTGCTCAGCAGAGAGAGAGCACAGAGATGTTGGATTCAATTGGTCTTTCAGGCAGGAAAGGGAGGAGTGACAGCAATGGATGTTGCAGAGTTGCAAAGCTCGCTGTGCGCTGAAGATGATCTGTAGGAACATTTTGTCCTGGCTTTTCTGCTCTTTCAGCAGTGTCTAAACGCTCCTGCTCTACTTACTCTTGCTGCAGCTCACAGAGATCGTGCACTGGAGATGTTGTATTCAAACGGTGTTTTTGGAGGAAGAGTGAAGAGTGACAGCAATGTTTGTGTCACAGTTGCAAAGCTCACTGTGTGCTATAGATGACCAGCAGGAGGTTTTTCGCAAGGCTCTTCTGCTGTTTTAGCACAGTCTAAACATTGCTGCTCTACTCTCTCTGTTGCTGCTCAGCAGAGAGCTGGCACAGAGATGTTGGATTCAACTGGTCTTTCAGGCAGGAAAGGGAGGAGTGACAGCAATGTGTGTTGCAGAGTTGCAAAGCTCGCTGTGCGCTGACGATGATGAGCAGGAACATTTTGGCCTGGCTCTTCTGCTCTTTCAGCAGTGTCTAAACGTTCCTGCTCTACTCACTCTGCTGCTGCTCAGAGAGAGCGGGCACTGGAAAGGTTGCATTCAAATGGACTTTTAGGAGATAAAGTGACCAGTGACAGTAATGTGTGTGTCCCAGTTGCAAAGCTCACTGTGTGCTGAAGATGATCAGCAGGAACTTTGTGCATGTCTCTTCTGCTGTTTCAGCAGAGACCAAACGTAACTGCTATATTCTGCTGCTGCTGACAAAGAGCAAGCACAGGAGTTGTAGGATTCAATTGGACTTTCAGGTAGGAAAGTGAGGGGTGACAGCAATGTGTGTGACACAGTTTCAAAGCTCACTGTGCGCTGAAGATGCCCAGCCGGAGTTTCCCTGCTGGCCCATCGGCTGTGGGATTAGAGGTCAAGTGCTTCGTGCTCCCCTGTCACAACTGCTCTTGAAAGGAGAGAGGGCACCAGAAACGTTGTATTCAAATGCACTTTTAGGAGATAAAGTGAGGAGTGACAGCAATGTTTGTGTCACAGTTGCAAAGCTAACTGTGTGCTAAACATGATCAGCAGGAGCTTTTTCGCAAGGCTCTTCTGCTGTTTTAGCACAGTCTAAACATTGCTGCTCTACTCTCTCTGTTGCTGCTCAGCAGAGAGAGAGCACAGAGATGTTGGGTTCAATTGGTCTTTCAGGCAGGAAAGGGAGGAGTGACAGCAATGGATGTTGCAGAGTTGCAAAGCTCGCTGTGCGCTGAAGATGATCTGTAGGAACATTTTGTCCTGGCTTTTCTGCTCTTTCAGCAGTGTCTAAACGCTCCTGCTCTACTTACTCTTGCTGCAGCTCACAGAGAGCGTGCACTGGAGAGGTTGTATTCAAACGGTCTTTTTGGAGAAAGAGTGAAGAGTGACAGCAATGTTTGTGTCACAGTTGCAAAGCTCACTGTGTGCTATAGATGACCAGCAGGAGGTTTTTCGCAAGGCTCTTCTGCTGTTTTAGCACAGTCTAAACATTGCTGCTCTACTCTCTCTGTTGCTGCTCAGCAGAGAGCTGGCACAGAGATGTTGGATTCAACTGGTCTTTCAGGCAGGAAAGGGAGGAGTGACAGCAATGTGTGTTGCAGAGTTGCAAAGCTCGCTGTGCGCTGACGATGATGAGCAGGAACATTTTGGCCTGGCTCTTCTGCTCTTTCAGCAGAGTCTAAACGTTCCTGCTCTACTCACTCTGCTGCTGCTTAGAGAGAGCGGGCCCTGGAAAGGTTGCATTCAAATGGACTTTTAGGAGATAAAGTGACCAGTGACAGTAATGTGTGTGTCCCAGTTGCAAAGCTCACTGTGTGCTGAAGATGATCAGCAGGAACTTTGTGCATGTCTCTTCTGCTGTTTCAGCAGAGACCAAATGTAACTGCTATATTCTGCTGCTGCTGACAAAGAGCAAGCACAGGAGTTGTAGGATTCAATTGGACTTTCAGGTAGTAAAGTGAGGGGTGACAGCAATGTGTGTGACACAGTTTCAAAGCTCACTGTGCGCTGAAGATGCCCAGCTGGAGTTTCCCTGCTGGCCCATCGGCTGTGGGATTAGAGGTCAAGTGCTTCGTGCTCCCCTGTCACAACTGCTCTTGAAAGGAGAGAGGGCACCAGAAACGTTGTATTCAAATGCACTTTTAGGAGATAAAGTGAGGAGTGACAGCAATGTTTGTGTCACAGTTGCAAAGCTAACTGTGTGCTAAACATGATCAGCAGGAGCTTTTTCGCAAGGCTCTTCTGCTGTTTTAGCACAGTCTAAACATTGCTGCTCTACTCTCTCTGTTGCTGCTCAGCAGAGAGAGAGCACAGAGATGTTGGATTCAATTGGTCTTTCAGGCAGGAAAGGGAGGAGTGACAGCAATGGATGTTGCAGAGTTGCAAAGCTCGCTGTGCGCTGAAGATGATCTGTAGGAACATTTTGTCCTGGCTTTTCTGCTCTTTCAGCAGTGTCTAAACGCTCCTGCTCTACTTACTCTTGCTGCAGCTCACAGAGAGCGTGCACTGGAGAGGTTGTATTCAAACGGTGTTTTTGGAGAAAGAGTGAAGAGTGACAGCAATGTTTGTGTCACAGTTGCAAAGCTCACTGTGTGCTATAGATGACCAGCAGGAGGTTTTTCGCAAGGCTCTTCTGCTGTTTTAGCACAGTCTAAACATTGCTGCTCTACTCTCTCTGTTGCTGCTCAGCAGAGAGCTGGCACAGAGATGTTGGATTCAACTGGTCTTTCAGGCAGGAAAGGGAGGAGTGACAGCAATGTGTGTTGCAGAGTTGCAAAGCTCGCTGTGCGCTGACGATGATGAGCAGGAACATTTTGGCCTGGCTCTTCTGCTCTTTCAGCAGTGTCTAAACGTTCCTGCTCTACTCACTCTGCTGCTGCTCAGAGAGAGCGGGCACTGGAAAGGTTGCATTCAAATGGACTTTTAGGAGATAAAGTGACCAGTGACAGTAATGTGTGTGTCCCAGTTGCAAAGCTCACTGTGTGCTGAAGATGATCAGCAGGAACTTTGTGCATGTCTCTTCTGCTGTTTCAGCAGAGACCAAACGTAACTGCTATATTCTGCTGCTGCTGACAAAGAGCAAGCACAGGAGTTGTAGGATTCAATTGGACTTTCAGGTAGGAAAGTGAGGGGTGACAGCAATGTGTGTGACACAGTTTCAAAGCTCACTGTGCGCTGAAGATGCCCAGCTGGAGTTTCCCTGCTGGCCCATCGGCTGTGGGATTAGAGGTCAAGTGCTTCGTGCTCCCCTGTCACAACTGCTCTTGAAAGGAGAGAGGGCACCAGAAACTTTGTATTCAAATGCACTTTTAGGAGATAAAGTGAGGAGTGACAGCAATGTTTGTGTCACAGTTGCAAAGCTAACTGTGTGCTAAACATGATCAGCAGGAGCTTTTTCGCAAGGCTCTTCTGCTGTTTTAGCACAGTCTAAACATTGCTGCTCTACTCTCTCTGTTGCTGCTCAGCAGAGAGAGAGCACAGAGATGTTGGATTCAATTGGTCTTTCAGGCAGGAAAGGGAGGAGTGACAGCAATGGATGTTGCAGAGTTGCAAAGCTCGCTGTGCGCTGAAGATGATCTGTAGGAACATTTTGTCCTGGCTTTTCTGCTCTTTCAGCAGTGTCTAAACGCTCCTGCTCTACTTACTCTTGCTGCAGCTCACAGAGAGCGTGCACTGGAGAGGTTGTATTCAAACGGTCTTTTTGGAGAAAGAGTGAAGAGTGACAGCAATGTTTGTGTCACAGTTGCAAAGCTCACTGTGTGCTATAGATGACCAGCAGGAGGTTTTTCGCAAGGCTCTTCTGCTGTTTTAGCACAGTCTAAACATTGCTGCTCTACTCTCTCTGTTGCTGCTCAGCAGAGAGCTGGCACAGAGATGTTGGATTCAACTGGTCTTTCAGGCAGGAAAGGGAGGAGTGACAGCAATGTGTGTTGCAGAGTTGCAAAGCTCGCTGTGCGCTGACGATGATGAGCAGGAACATTTTGGCCTGGCTCTTCTGCTCTTTCAGCAGTGTCTAAACGTTCCTGCTCTACTCACTCTGCTGCTGCTCAGAGAGAGCGGGCACTGGAAAGGTTGCATTCAAATGGACTTTTAGGAGATAAAGTGACCAGTGACAGTAATGTGTGTGTCCCAGTTGCAAAGCTCACTGTGTGCTGAAGATGATCAGCAGGAACTTTGTGCATGTCTCTTCTGCTGTTTCAGCAGAGACCAAACGTAACTGCTATATTCTGCTGCTGCTGACAAAGAGCAAGCACAGGAGTTGTAGGATTCAATTGGACTTTCAGGTAGGAAAGTGAGGGGTGACAGCAATGTGTGTGACACAGTTTCAAAGCTCACTGTGCGCTGAAGATGCCCAGCTGGAGTTTCCCTGCTGGCCCATCGGCTGTGGGATTAGAGGTCAAGTGCTTCGTGCTCCCCTGTCACAACTGCTCTTGAAAGGAGAGAGGGCACCAGAAACTTTGTATTCAAATGCACTTTTAGGAGATAAAGTGAGGAGTGACAGCAATGTTTGTGTCACAGTTGCAAAGCTAACTGTGTGCTAAACATGATCAGCAGGAGCTTTTTCGCAAGGCTCTTCTGCTGTTTTAGCACAGTCTAAACATTGCTGCTCTACTCTCTCTGTTGCTGCTCAGCAGAGAGAGAGCACAGAGATGTTGGATTCAATTGGTCTTTCAGGCAGGAAAGGGAGGAGTGACAGCAATGGATGTTGCAGAGTTGCAAAGCTCGCTGTGCGCTGAAGATGATCTGTAGGAACATTTTGTCCTGGCTTTTCTGCTCTTTCAGCAGTGTCTAAACGCTCCTGCTCTACTTACTCTTGCTGCAGCTCACAGAGAGCGTGCACTGGAGAGGTTGTATTCAAACGGTGTTTTTGGAGAAAGAGTGAAGAGTGACAGCAATGTTTGTGTCACAGTTGCAAAGCTCACTGTGTGCTATAGATGACCAGCAGGAGGTTTTTCGCAAGGCTCTTCTGCTGTTTTAGCACAGTCTAAACATTGCTGCTCTACTCTCTCTGTTGCTGCTCAGCAGAGAGCTGGCACAGAGATGTTGGATTCAACTGGTCTTTCAGGCAGGAAAGGGAGGAGTGACAGCAATGTGTGTTGCAGAGTTGCAAAGCTCGCTGTGCGCTGACGATGATGAGCAGGAACATTTTGGCCTGGCTCTTCTGCTCTTTCAGCAGTGTCTAAACGTTCCTGCTCTACTCACTCTGCTGCTGCTCAGAGAGAGCGGGCACTGGAAAGGTTGCATTCAAATGGACTTTTAGGAGATAAAGTGACCAGTGACAGTAATGTGTGTGTCCCAGTTGCAAAGCTCACTGTGTGCTGAAGATGATCAGCAGGAACTTTGTGCATGTCTCTTCTGCTGTTTCAGCAGAGACCAAACGTAACTGCTATATTCTGCTGCTGCTGACAAAGAGCAAGCACAGGAGTTGTAGGATTCAATTGGACTTTCAGGTAGGAAAGTGAGGGGTGACAGCAATGTGTGTGACACAGTTTCAAAGCTCACTGTGCGCTGAAGATGCCCAGCTGGAGTTTCCCTGCTGGCCCATCGGCTGTGGGATTAGAGGTCAAGTGCTTCGTGCTCCCCTGTCACAACTGCTCTTGAAAGGAGAGAGGGCACCAGAAACTTTGTATTCAAATGCACTTTTAGGAGATAAAGTGAGGAGTGACAGCAATGTTTGTGTCACAGTTGCAAAGCTAACTGTGTGCTAAACATGATCAGCAGGAGCTTTTTCGCAAGGCTCTTCTGCTGTTTTAGCACAGTCTAAACATTGCTGCTCTACTCTCTCTGTTGCTGCTCAGCAGAGAGAGAGCACAGAGATGTTGGATTCAATTGGTCTTTCAGGCAGGAAAGGGAGGAGTGACAGCAATGGATGTTGCAGAGTTGCAAAGCTCGCTGTGCGCTGAAGATGATCTGTAGGAACATTTTGTCCTGGCTTTTCTGCTCTTTCAGCAGTGTCTAAACGCTCCTGCTCTACTTACTCTTGCTGCAGCTCACAGAGAGCGTGCACTGGAGAGGTTGTATTCAAACGGTGTTTTTGGAGAAAGAGTGAAGAGTGACAGCAATGTTTGTGTCACAGTTGCAAAGCTCACTGTGTGCTATAGATGACCAGCAGGAGGTTTTTCGCAAGGCTCTTCTGCTGTTTTAGCACAGTCTAAACATTGCTGCTCTACTCTCTCTGTTGCTGCTCAGCAGAGAGCTGGCACAGAGATGTTGGATTCAACTGGTCTTTCAGGCAGGAAAGGGAGGAGTGACAGCAATGTGTGTTGCAGAGTTGCAAAGCTCGCTGTGCGCTGACGATGATGAGCAGGAACATTTTGGCCTGGCTCTTCTGCTCTTTCAGCAGTGTCTAAACGTTCCTGCTCTACTCACTCTGCTGCTGCTCAGAGAGAGCGGGCACTGGAAAGGTTGCATTCAAATGGACTTTTAGGAGATAAAGTGACCAGTGACAGTAATGTGTGTGTCCCAGTTGCAAAGCTCACTGTGTGCTGAAGATGATCAGCAGGAACTTTGTGCATGTCTCTTCTGCTGTTTCAGCAGAGACCAAACGTAACTGCTATATTCTGCTGCTGCTGACAAAGAGCAAGCACAGGAGTTGTAGGATTCAATTGGACTTTCAGGTAGGAAAGTGAGGGGTGACAGCAATGTGTGTGACACAGTTTCAAAGCTCACTGTGCGCTGAAGATGCCCAGCTGGAGTTTCCCTGCTGGCCCATCGGCTGTGGGATTAGAGGTCAAGTGCTTCGTGCTCCCCTGTCACAACTGCTCTTGAAAGGAGAGAGGGCACCAGAAACTTTGTATTCAAATGCACTTTTAGGAGATAAAGTGAGGAGTGACAGCAATGTTTGTGTCACAGTTGCAAAGCTAACTGTGTGCTAAACATGATCAGCAGGAGCTTTTTCGCAAGGCTCTTCTGCTGTTTTAGCACAGTCTAAACATTGCTGCTCTACTCTCTCTGTTGCTGCTCAGCAGAGAGAGAGCACAGAGATGTTGGATTCAATTGGTCTTTCAGGCAGGAAAGGGAGGAGTGACAGCAATGGATGTTGCAGAGTTGCAAAGCTCGCTGTGCGCTGAAGATGATCTGTAGGAACATTTTGTCCTGGCTTTTCTGCTCTTTCAGCAGTGTCTAAACGCTCCTGCTCTACTTACTCTTGCTGCAGCTCACAGAGAGCGTGCACTGGAGAGGTTGTATTCAAACGGTGTTTTTGGAGAAAGAGTGAAGAGTGACAGCAATGTTTGTGTCACAGTTGCAAAGCTCACTGTGTGCTATAGATGACCAGCAGGAGGTTTTTCGCAAGGCTCTTCTGCTGTTTTAGCACAGTCTAAACATTGCTGCTCTACTCTCTCTGTTGCTGCTCAGCAGAGAGCTGGCACAGAGATGTTGGATTCAACTGGTCTTTCAGGCAGGAAAGGGAGGAGTGACAGCAATGTGTGTTGCAGAGTTGCAAAGCTCGCTGTGCGCTGACGATGATGAGCAGGAACATTTTGGCCTGGCTCTTCTGCTCTTTCAGCAGTGTCTAAACGTTCCTGCTCTACTCACTCTGCTGCTGCTCAGAGAGAGCGGGCACTGGAAAGGTTGCATTCAAATGGACTTTTAGGAGATAAAGTGACCAGTGACAGTAATGTGTGTGTCCCAGTTGCAAAGCTCACTGTGTGCTGAAGATGATCAGCAGGAACTTTGTGCATGTCTCTTCTGCTGTTTCAGCAGAGACCAAACGTAACTGCTATATTCTGCTGCTGCTGACAAAGAGCAAGCACAGGAGTTGTAGGATTCAATTGGACTTTCAGGTAGGAAAGTGAGGGGTGACAGCAATGTGTGTGACACAGTTTCAAAGCTCACTGTGCGCTGAAGATGCCCAGCTGGAGTTTCCCTGCTGGCCCATCGGCTGTGGGATTAGAGGTCAAGTGCTTCGTGCTCCCCTGTCACAACTGCTCTTGAAAGGAGAGAGGGCACCAGAAACTTTGTATTCAAATGCACTTTTAGGAGATAAAGTGAGGAGTGACAGCAATGTTTGTGTCACAGTTGCAAAGCTAACTGTGTGCTAAACATGATCAGCAGGAGCTTTTTCGCAAGGCTCTTCTGCTGTTTTAGCACAGTCTAAACATTGCTGCTCTACTCTCTCTGTTGCTGCTCAGCAGAGAGAGAGCACAGAGATGTTGGATTCAATTGGTCTTTCAGGCAGGAAAGGGAGGAGTGACAGCAATGGATGTTGCAGAGTTGCAAAGCTCGCTGTGCGCTGAAGATGATCTGTAGGAACATTTTGTCCTGGCTTTTCTGCTCTTTCAGCAGTGTCTAAACGCTCCTGCTCTACTTACTCTTGCTGCAGCTCACAGAGAGCGTGCACTGGAGAGGTTGTATTCAAACGGTGTTTTTGGAGAAAGAGTGAAGAGTGACAGCAATGTTTGTGTCACAGTTGCAAAGCTCACTGTGTGCTATAGATGACCAGCAGGAGGTTTTTCGCAAGGCTCTTCTGCTGTTTTAGCACAGTCTAAACATTGCTGCTCTACTCTCTCTGTTGCTGCTCAGCAGAGAGCTGGCACAGAGATGTTGGATTCAACTGGTCTTTCAGGCAGGAAAGGGAGGAGTGACAGCAATGTGTGTTGCAGAGTTGCAAAGCTCGCTGTGCGCTGACGATGATGAGCAGGAACATTTTGGCCTGGCTCTTCTGCTCTTTCAGCAGTGTCTAAACGTTCCTGCTCTACTCACTCTGCTGCTGCTCAGAGAGAGCGGGCACTGGAAAGGTTGCATTCAAATGGACTTTTAGGAGATAAAGTGACCAGTGACAGTAATGTGTGTGTCCCAGTTGCAAAGCTCACTGTGTGCTGAAGATGATCAGCAGGAACTTTGTGCATGTCTCTTCTGCTGTTTCAGCAGAGACCAAACGTAACTGCTATATTCTGCTGCTGCTGACAAAGAGCAAGCACAGGAGTTGTAGGATTCAATTGGACTTTCAGGTAGGAAAGTGAGGGGTGACAGCAATGTGTGTGACACAGTTTCAAAGCTCACTGTGCGCTGAAGATGCCCAGCTGGAGTTTCCCTGCTGGCCCATCGGCTGTGGGATTAGAGGTCAAGTGCTTCGTGCTCCCCTGTCACAACTGCTCTTGAAAGGAGAGAGGGCACCAGAAACTTTGTATTCAAATGCACTTTTAGGAGATAAAGTGAGGAGTGACAGCAATGTTTGTGTCACAGTTGCAAAGCTAACTGTGTGCTAAACATGATCAGCAGGAGCTTTTTCGCAAGGCTCTTCTGCTGTTTTAGCACAGTCTAAACATTGCTGCTCTACTCTCTCTGTTGCTGCTCAGCAGAGAGAGAGCACAGAGATGTTGGATTCAATTGGTCTTTCAGGCAGGAAAGGGAGGAGTGACAGCAATGGATGTTGCAGAGTTGCAAAGCTCGCTGTGCGCTGAAGATGATCTGTAGGAACATTTTGTCCTGGCTTTTCTGCTCTTTCAGCAGTGTCTAAACGCTCCTGCTCTACTTACTCTTGCTGCAGCTCACAGAGAGCGTGCACTGGAGAGGTTGTATTCAAACGGTGTTTTTGGAGAAAGAGTGAAGAGTGACAGCAATGTTTGTGTCACAGTTGCAAAGCTCACTGTGTGCTATAGATGACCAGCAGGAGGTTTTTCGCAAGGCTCTTCTGCTGTTTTAGCACAGTCTAAACATTGCTGCTCTACTCTCTCTGTTGCTGCTCAGCAGAGAGCTGGCACAGAGATGTTGGATTCAACTGGTCTTTCAGGCAGGAAAGGGAGGAGTGACAGCAATGTGTGTTGCAGAGTTGCAAAGCTCGCTGTGCGCTGACGATGATGAGCAGGAACATTTTGGCCTGGCTCTTCTGCTCTTTCAGCAGTGTCTAAACGTTCCTGCTCTACTCACTCTGCTGCTGCTCAGAGAGAGCGGGCACTGGAAAGGTTGCATTCAAATGGACTTTTAGGAGATAAAGTGACCAGTGACAGTAATGTGTGTGTCCCAGTTGCAAAGCTCACTGTGTGCTGAAGATGATCAGCAGGAACTTTGTGCATGTCTCTTCTGCTGTTTCAGCAGAGACCAAACGTAACTGCTATATTCTGCTGCTGCTGACAAAGAGCAAGCACAGGAGTTGTAGGATTCAATTGGACTTTCAGGTAGGAAAGTGAGGGGTGACAGCAATGTGTGTGACACAGTTTCAAAGCTCACTGTGCGCTGAAGATGCCCAGCTGGAGTTTCCCTGCTGGCCCATCGGCTGTGGGATTAGAGGTCAAGTGCTTCGTGCTCCCCTGTCACAACTGCTCTTGAAAGGAGAGAGGGCACCAGAAACTTTGTATTCAAATGCACTTTTAGGAGATAAAGTGAGGAGTGACAGCAATGTTTGTGTCACAGTTGCAAAGCTAACTGTGTGCTAAACATGATCAGCAGGAGCTTTTTCGCAAGGCTCTTCTGCTGTTTTAGCACAGTCTAAACATTGCTGCTCTACTCTCTCTGTTGCTGCTCAGCAGAGAGAGAGCACAGAGATGTTGGATTCAATTGGTCTTTCAGGCAGGAAAGGGAGGAGTGACAGCAATGGATGTTGCAGAGTTGCAAAGCTCGCTGTGCGCTGAAGATGATCTGTAGGAACATTTTGTCCTGGCTTTTCTGCTCTTTCAGCAGTGTCTAAACGCTCCTGCTCTACTTACTCTTGCTGCAGCTCACAGAGAGCGTGCACTGGAGAGGTTGTATTCAAACGGTGTTTTTGGAGAAAGAGTGAAGAGTGACAGCAATGTTTGTGTCACAGTTGCAAAGCTCACTGTGTGCTATAGATGACCAGCAGGAGGTTTTTCGCAAGGCTCTTCTGCTGTTTTAGCACAGTCTAAACATTGCTGCTCTACTCTCTCTGTTGCTGCTCAGCAGAGAGCTGGCACAGAGATGTTGGATTCAACTGGTCTTTCAGGCAGGAAAGGGAGGAGTGACAGCAATGTGTGTTGCAGAGTTGCAAAGCTCGCTGTGCGCTGACGATGATGAGCAGGAACATTTTGGCCTGGCTCTTCTGCTCTTTCAGCAGTGTCTAAACGTTCCTGCTCTACTCACTCTGCTGCTGCTCAGAGAGAGCGGGCACTGGAAAGGTTGCATTCAAATGGACTTTTAGGAGATAAAGTGACCAGTGACAGTAATGTGTGTGTCCCAGTTGCAAAGCTCACTGTGTGCTGAAGATGATCAGCAGGAACTTTGTGCATGTCTCTTCTGCTGTTTCAGCAGAGACCAAACGTAACTGCTATATTCTGCTGCTGCTGACAAAGAGCAAGCACAGGAGTTGTAGGATTCAATTGGACTTTCAGGTAGGAAAGTGAGGGGTGACAGCAATGTGTGTGACACAGTTTCAAAGCTCACTGTGCGCTGAAGATGCCCAGCTGGAGTTTCCCTGCTGGCCCATCGGCTGTGGGATTAGAGGTCAAGTGCTTCGTGCTCCCCTGTCACAACTGCTCTTGAAAGGAGAGAGGGCACCAGAAACTTTGTATTCAAATGCACTTTTAGGAGATAAAGTGAGGAGTGACAGCAATGTTTGTGTCACAGTTGCAAAGCTAACTGTGTGCTAAACATGATCAGCAGGAGCTTTTTCGCAAGGCTCTTCTGCTGTTTTAGCACAGTCTAAACATTGCTGCTCTACTCTCTCTGTTGCTGCTCAGCAGAGAGAGAGCACAGAGATGTTGGATTCAATTGGTCTTTCAGGCAGGAAAGGGAGGAGTGACAGCAATGGATGTTGCAGAGTTGCAAAGCTCGCTGTGCGCTGAAGATGATCTGTAGGAACATTTTGTCCTGGCTTTTCTGCTCTTTCAGCAGTGTCTAAACGCTCCTGCTCTACTTACTCTTGCTGCAGCTCACAGAGAGCGTGCACTGGAGAGGTTGTATTCAAACGGTGTTTTTGGAGAAAGAGTGAAGAGTGACAGCAATGTTTGTGTCACAGTTGCAAAGCTCACTGTGTGCTATAGATGACCAGCAGGAGGTTTTTCGCAAGGCTCTTCTGCTGTTTTAGCACAGTCTAAACATTGCTGCTCTACTCTCTCTGTTGCTGCTCAGCAGAGAGCTGGCACAGAGATGTTGGATTCAACTGGTCTTTCAGGCAGGAAAGGGAGGAGTGACAGCAATGTGTGTTGCAGAGTTGCAAAGCTCGCTGTGCGCTGACGATGATGAGCAGGAACATTTTGGCCTGGCTCTTCTGCTCTTTCAGCAGTGTCTAAACGTTCCTGCTCTACTCACTCTGCTGCTGCTCAGAGAGAGCGGGCACTGGAAAGGTTGCATTCAAATGGACTTTTAGGAGATAAAGTGACCAGTGACAGTAATGTGTGTGTCCCAGTTGCAAAGCTCACTGTGTGCTGAAGATGATCAGCAGGAACTTTGTGCATGTCTCTTCTGCTGTTTCAGCAGAGACCAAACGTAACTGCTATATTCTGCTGCTGCTGACAAAGAGCAAGCACAGGAGTTGTAGGATTCAATTGGACTTTCAGGTAGGAAAGTGAGGGGTGACAGCAATGTGTGTGACACAGTTTCAAAGCTCACTGTGCGCTGAAGATGCCCAGCTGGAGTTTCCCTGCTGGCCCATCGGCTGTGGGATTAGAGGTCAAGTGCTTCGTGCTCCCCTGTCACAACTGCTCTTGAAAGGAGAGAGGGCACCAGAAACTTTGTATTCAAATGCACTTTTAGGAGATAAAGTGAGGAGTGACAGCAATGTTTGTGTCACAGTTGCAAAGCTAACTGTGTGCTAAACATGATCAGCAGGAGCTTTTTCGCAAGGCTCTTCTGCTGTTTTAGCACAGTCTAAACATTGCTGCTCTACTCTCTCTGTTGCTGCTCAGCAGAGAGAGAGCACAGAGATGTTGGATTCAATTGGTCTTTCAGGCAGGAAAGGGAGGAGTGACAGCAATGGATGTTGCAGAGTTGCAAAGCTCGCTGTGCGCTGAAGATGATCTGTAGGAACATTTTGTCCTGGCTTTTCTGCTCTTTCAGCAGTGTCTAAACGCTCCTGCTCTACTTACTCTTGCTGCAGCTCACAGAGAGCGTGCACTGGAGAGGTTGTATTCAAACGGTGTTTTTGGAGAAAGAGTGAAGAGTGACAGCAATGTTTGTGTCACAGTTGCAAAGCTCACTGTGTGCTATAGATGACCAGCAGGAGGTTTTTCGCAAGGCTCTTCTGCTGTTTTAGCACAGTCTAAACATTGCTGCTCTACTCTCTCTGTTGCTGCTCAGCAGAGAGCTGGCACAGAGATGTTGGATTCAACTGGTCTTTCAGGCAGGAAAGGGAGGAGTGACAGCAATGTGTGTTGCAGAGTTGCAAAGCTCGCTGTGCGCTGACGATGATGAGCAGGAACATTTTGGCCTGGCTCTTCTGCTCTTTCAGCAGTGTCTAAACGTTCCTGCTCTACTCACTCTGCTGCTGCTCAGAGAGAGCGGGGCACTGGAAAGGTTGCATTCAAATGGACTTTTAGGAGATAAAGTGACCAGTGACAGTAATGTGTGTGTCCCAGTTGCAAAGCTCACTGTGTGCTGAAGATGATCAGCAGGAACTTTGTGCATGTCTCTTCTGCTGTTTCAGCAGAGACCAAACGTAACTGCTATATTCTGCTGCTGCTGACAAAGAGCAAGCACAGGAGTTGTAGGATTCAATTGGACTTTCAGGTAGGAAAGTGAGGGGTGACAGCAATGTGTGTGACACAGTTTCAAAGCTCACTGTGCGCTGAAGATGCCCAGCCGGAGTTTCCCTGCTGGCCCATCGGCTGTGGGATTAGAGGTCAAGTGCTTCGTGCTCCCCTGTCACAACTGCTCTTGAAAGGAGAGAGGGCACCAGAAACGTTGGATTCAAATGCACTTTTAGGAGATAAAGTGAGGAGTGACAGCAATGTTTGTGTCACAGTTGCAAAGCTAACTGTGTGCTAAACATGATCAGCAGGAGCTTTTTCGCAAGGCTCTTCTGCTGTTTTAGCACAGTCTAAACATTGCTGCTCTACTCTCTCTGTTGCTGCTCAGCAGAGAGAGAGCACAGAGATGTTGGGTTCAATTGGTCTTTCAGGCAGGAAAGGGAGGAGTGACAGCAATGGATGTTGCAGAGTTGCAAAGCTCGCTGTGCGCTGAAGATGATCTGTAGGAACATTTTGTCCTGGCTTTTCTGCTCTTTCAGCAGTGTCTAAACGCTCCTGCTCTACTTACTCTTGCTGCAGCTCACAGAGAGCGTGCACTGGAGAGGTTGTATTCAAACGGTCTTTTTGGAGAAAGAGTGAAGAGTGACAGCAATGTTTGTGTCACAGTTGCAAAGCTCACTGTGTGCTATAGATGACCAGCAGGAGGTTTTTCGCAAGGCTCTTCTGCTGTTTTAGCACAGTCTAAACATTGCTGCTCTACTCTCTCTGTTGCTGCTCAGCAGAGAGCTGGCACAGAGATGTTGGATTCAACTGGTCTTTCAGGCAGGAAAGGGAGGAGTGACAGCAATGTGTGTTGCAGAGTTGCAAAGCTCGCTGTGCGCTGAAGATGATCTGCAGGAACATTTTGTCCTGGCTCTTCTATTCTTTGAGTAGGGTCTAAACGTTCCTGCTCTATCCTCTCTGCTGCTGCACAGCAGAGAAAGGGCACAGAGATTTGGGATTCAATTGGACTTTGAGGTAGGAACGTGAGGAGCGACAGCAATATATGTGTCACAGTTGCAAAGCTGACTGCGTGCTGAAGGTGCATAGCCGGAGCTTTCACTCCTGGCTCTTCGGCTGTGGGAGCAGAGGCCAAGAGCTCGTGTTCACGTGTCACTGCTGCTGTTCAAACGAGAGAGGGCGCGAGAGACTATGGATTCAAACGGACTATTAGGAGATGAAGGGAGGAGTGACAGCAATGTGTGTTGCAGAGTTGCAAAGCTCGCTGTGTGCTGACGATGATCAGCAGGAACATTTTGGCCTGGCTCTTCTGCTCTTTCAGCAGAGTCTAAACGTTCCTGCTCTACTCACTCTGCTGCTGCTCAGAGAGAGCGGGCCCTGGAAAGGTTGCATTCAAATGGACTTTTAGGAGATAAAGTGACCAGTGACAGTAATGTGTGTGTCCCAGTTGCAAAGCTCACTGTGTGCTGAAGATGATCAGCAGGAACTTTGTGCATGTCTCTTCTGCTGTTTCAGCAGAGACTAAACGTAACTGCTATATTCTGCTGCTGCTGACAAAGAGCAAGCACAGGAGTTGTAGGATTCAATTGGACTTTCAGGTAGGAAAGTGAGGGGTGACAGCAATGTGTGTGACACAGTTTCAAAGCTCACTGTGCGCTGAAGATGCCCAGCCGGAGTTTCCCTGCTGGCCCATCGGCTGTGGGATTAGAGGTCAAGTGCTTCGTGCTCCCCTGTCACAACTGCTCTTGAAAGGAGAGAGGGCACCAGAAACTTTGTATTCAAATGCACTTTTAGGAGATAAAGTGAGGAGTGACAGCAATGTTTGTGTCACAGTTGCAAAGCTAACTGTGTGCTAAACATGATCAGCAGGAGCTTTTTCGCAAGGCTCTTCTGCTGTTTTAGCACAGTCTAAACATTGCTGCTCTACTCTCTCTGTTGCTGCTCAGCAGAGAGAGAGCACAGAGATGTTGGATTCAATTGGTCTTTCAGGCAGGAAAGGGAGGAGTGACAGCAATGGATGTTGCAGAGTTGCAAAGCTCGCTGTGCGCTGAAGATGATCTGTAGGAACATTTTGTCCTGGCTTTTCTGCTCTTTCAGCAGTGTCTAAACGCTCCTGCTCTACTTACTCTTGCTGCAGCTCACAGAGAGCGTGCACTGGAGAGGTTGTATTCAAACGGTCTTTTTGGAGAAAGAGTGAAGAGTGACAGCAATGTTTGTGTCACAGTTGCAAAGCTCACTGTGTGCTATAGATGACCAGCAGGAGGTTTTTCGCAAGGCTCTTCTGCTGTTTTAGCACAGTCTAAACATTGCTGCTCTACTCTCTCTGTTGCTGCTCAGCAGAGAGCTGGCACAGAGATGTTGGATTCAACTGGTCATTCAGGCAGGAAAGGGAGGAGTGACAGCAATGTGTGTTGCAGAGTTGCAAAGCTCGCTGTGCGCTGACGATGATGAGCAGGAACATTTTGGCCTGGCTCTTCTGCTCTTTCAGCAGAGTCTAAACGTTCCTGCTCTACTCACTCTGCTGCTGCTCAGAGAGAGCGGGCCCTGGAAAGGTTGCATTCAAATGGACTTTTAGGAGATAAAGTGACCAGTGACAGTAATGTGTGTGTCCCAGTTGCAAAGCTCACTGTGTGCTGAAGATGATCAGCAGGAACTTTGTGCATGTCTCTTCTGCTGTTTCAGCAGAGACCAAACGTAACTGCTATATTCTGCTGCTGCTGACAAAGAGCAAGCACAGGAGTTGTAGGATTCAATTGGACTTTCAGGTAGGAAAGTGAGGGGTGACAGCAATGTGTGTGACACAGTTTCAAAGCTCACTGTGCGCTGAAGATGCCCAGCTGGAGTTTCCCTGCTGGCCCATCGGCTGTGGGATTAGAGGTCAAGTGCTTCGTGCTCCCCTGTCACAACTGCTCTTGAAAGGAGAGAGGGCACCAGAAACGTTGGATTCAAATGCACTTTTAGGAGATAAAGTGAGGAGTGACAGCAATGTTTGTGTCACAGTTGCAAAGCTAACTGTGTGCTAAACATGATCAGCAGGAGCTTTTTCGCAAGGCTCTTCTGCTGTTTTAGCACAGTCTAAACATTGCTGCTCTACTCTCTCTGTTGCTGCTCAGCAGAGAGAGAGCACAGAGATGTTGGATTCAATTGGTAAGCACAGAGATGTTGGATTCAATTGGTCTTTCAGGCAGGAAAGGGAGGAGTGACAGCAATGGATGTTGCAGAGTTGCAAAGCTCGCTGTGCGCTGAAGATGATCTGTAGGAACATTTTGTCCTGGCTTTTCTGCTCTTTCAGCAGTGTCTAAACGCTCCTGCTCTACTTACTCTTGCTGCAGCTCACAGAGATCGTGCACTGGAGATGTTGTATTCAAACGGTGTTTTTGGAGGAAGAGTGAAGAGTGACAGCAATGTTTGTGTCACAGTTGCAAAGCTCACTGTGTTGCTATAGATGACCAGCAGGAGGTTTTTTCGCAAGGCTCTTCTGCTGTTTTAGCACAGTCTAAACATTGCTGCTCTACTCTCTCTGTTGCTGCTCAGCAGAGAGCTGGCACAGAGATGTTGGATTCAACTGGTCTTTCAGGCAGGAAAGGGAGGAGTGACAGCAATGTGTGTTGCAGAGTTGCAAAGCTCGCTGTGCGCTGACGATGATGAGCAGGAACATTTTGGCCTGGCTCTTCTGCTCTTTCAGCAGTGTCTAAACGTTCCTGCTCTACTCACTCTGCTGCTGCTCAGAGAGAGCGGGCACTGGAAAGGTTTGCATTCAAATGGACTTTTAGGAGATAAAGTGACCAGTGACAGTAATGTGTGTGTCCCAGTTGCAAAGCTCACTGTGTGCTGAAGATGATCAGCAGGAACTTTGTGCATGTCCTCTTCTGCTGTTTTCAGCAGAGACCAAACGTAACTGCTATATTCTGCTGCTGCTGACAAAGAGCAAGCACAGGAGTTGTAGGATTCAATTGGACTTTCAGGTAGGAAAGTGAGGGGTGACAGCAATGTGTGTGACACAGTTTTCAAAGCTCACTGTGCGCTGAAGATGCCCAGCCGGAGTTTCCCTGCTGGCCCATCGGCTGTGGGGATTAGAGGTCAAGTGCTTCGTGCTCCCCTGTCACAACTGCTCTTGAAAGGAGAGAGGGCACCAGAAACGTTGTATTCAAATGCACTTTTAGGAGATAAAGTGAGGAGTGACAGCAATGTTTGTGTCACAGTTGCAAAAGCTAACTGTGTGCTAAACATGATCAGCAGGAGCTTTTCGCAAGGCTCTTCTGCTGTTTTAGCACAGTCTAAACATTGCTGCTCTACTCTCTCTGTTGCTGCTCAGCAGAGAGAGAGCACAGAGATGTTGGGTTCAATTGGTCTTTCAGGCAGGAAAGGGAGGAGTGACAGCAATGGATGTTGCAGAGTTGCAAAGCTCGCTGTGCGCTGAAGATGATCTGTAGGAACATTTTGTCCTGGCTTTTCTGCTCTTTCAGCAGTGTCTAAACGCTCCTGCTCTACTTACTCTTGCTGCAGCTCACAGAGAGCGTGCACTGGAGAGGTTGTATTCAAACGGTGTTTTTGGAGAAAGAGTGAAGAGTGACAGCAATGTTTGTGTCACAGTTTGCAAAGCCTCACTGTGTGCTATAGATGACCAGCAGGAGGTTTTTCGCAAGGCTCTTCTGCTGATTTTTAAGCACAGTCTAAACATTGCTGCTCTACTCTCTCTGTTGCTGCTCAGCAGAGAGCTGGCACAGAGATGTTGGATTCAACTGGTCTTTCAGGCAGGAAAGGGAGGAGTGACAGCAATGTGTGTTGCAGAGTTTGCAAAGCTCGCTGTGCGCTGACGATGATGAGCAGGAACATTTTGGCCTGGCTCTTCTGCTCTTTCAGCAGTGTCTAAACGTTCCTGCTCTACTCACTCTGCTGCTGCTCAGAGAGAGCGGGCCCTGGAAAGGTTGCATTCAAATGGACCTTTTAGGAGATAAAGTGACCAGTGACAGTAATGTGTGTGTCCCAGTTGCAAAGCTCACTGTGTGCTGAAGATGATCAGCAGGAACTTTGTGCATGTCTCTTCTGCTGTTTCAGCAGAGACCAAACGTAACTGCTATATTCTGCTGCTGCTGACAAAGAGCAAGCACAGGAGTTGTAGGATTCAATTGGACTTTCAGGTAGGAAAGTGAGGGGGTGACAGCAATGTGTGTGACACAGTTTCAAAGCTCACTGTGCGCTGAAGATGCCCAGCCGGAGTTTCCCTGCTGGCCCATCGGCTGTGGGATTAGAGGTCAAAGTGCTTCGTGCTCCCCTGTCACAACTGCTCTTGAAAGGAGAGAGGGCACCAGAAACGTTGTATTCAAATGCACTTTTTAGGAGATAAAGTGAGGAGTGACAGCAATGTTTTGTGTCACAGTTGCAAAGCTAACTGTGTGCTAAACATGATCAGCAGGAGCTTTTTCGCAAGGCTCTTCTGCTGTTTTATAACAGTCTAAACATTGCTGCTCTACTCTCTCTGTTGCTGCTCAGCAGAGAGAGAGCACAGAGATGTTGGATTCAATTGGTCTTTCAGGCAGGAAAGGGAGGAGTGACAGCAATGGATGTTGCAGAGTTGCAAAGCTCGCTGTGCGCTGAAGATGATCTGTAGGAACATTTTGTCCTGGCTTTTTCTGCTCTTTCAGCAGTGTCTAAACGCTCCTGCTCTACTTACTCTTGCTGCAGCTCACAGAGAGCGTGCACTGGAGAGGTTGTATTCAAACGGTCTTTTTGGAGAAAGAGTGAAGAGTGACAGCAATGTTTTGTGTCACAGTTGCAAAGCTCACTGTGTGCTATAGATGACCAGCAGGAGGTTTTTCGCAAGGCTCTTCTGCTGTTTTTAGCACAGTCTAAACATTGCTGCTCTACTCTCTCTGTTGCTGCTCAGCAGAGAGCCTGGCACAGAGATGTTGGATTCAACTGGTCTTTCAGGCAGGAAAGGGAGGAGTGACAGCAATGTGTGTTGCAGAGTTGCAAAGCTCGCTGTGCGCTGACGATGAAGAGCAGGAACATTTTGGCCTGGCTCTTCTGCTCTTTCAGCAGTGTCCTAAACGTTCCTGCTCTAACTCACTCCTGCTGCTGCTCAGAGAGAGCGGGCCCTGGAAAGGTTGCATTCAAATGGACCCTTTTAGGAGATAAAGTGACCCAGTGACAGTAATGTGTGTGGTCCCAGTTGCAAAGCTCACTGTGTGCTGAAGATGATCAGCAGGAAACTTTGTGCATGTCCTCTTCTGCTGTTTCAGCAGAGACCCAAACGTAACTGCTATATTCTGCTGCTGCTGACAAAGAGCAAGCACAGGAGTTGTAGGATTCAATTGTGACTTTCCAGGTAGGAAAGTGAGGGGTGACAGCAATGTGTGTGACACAGTTTCAAAGCTCACTGTGCGCTGAAGATGCCCCAGCCGGAGTTTTCCCCTGCTGGCCCATCGGCTGTGGGATTAGAGGTCAAGTGCTTCGTGCTCCCCCTGTCACAACTGCTCTTGAAAGGAGAGAGGGCACCAGAAACGTTGGATTCAAATGCACTTTAGGAGATAAAGTGAGGAGTGGACAGCAATGTTTGTGTCACAGTTTGCAAAGCTAACTGTGTGCTAAACATGATCAGCAGGCAGCTTTTTCGCAAGGCTCTTCTGCTGTTTTATAACAGTCTAAACATTGCTGCTCTACTCTCTCTGTTGCTGCTCAGCAGAGAGAGAGCACAGAGATGTTGGATTCAATTGGTCCTTTCAGGCAGGAAAGGGAGGAGTGACCAGCAATGGATGTTGCAGAGTTGCAAAGCTCGCTGTGCGCTGAAGATGATCTGAGGAACCATTTTGTCCTGGCTTTTCTGCTCTTTCAGCAGTGTCTAAACGCTCCTGCTCTACTTACTCTTGCTGCAGCTCACAGAGAGCGTGCACTGGAGAGGTTGTATTCAAACGGTCTTTTTGGAGAAAGAGTGAAGAGTGACAGCAATGTTTGTGTCACAGTTGCAAAGCTCACTGTGTGCTATAGATGACCAGCAGGAGGTTTTTCGCAAGGCTCTTCTGCTGTTTTAGCACAGTCCTAAACATTGCTGCTCTACTCTCTCTGTTGCTGCTCAGCAGAGAGCTGGCACAGAGATGCTGGATTCAATTGGTCTTTCAGGCAGGAAAGGGAGGAGTGACAGCAATGTGGAGCAGGAACGTTTAGACACTGCTGAAAGAGCAGAAGAGCCAGGCAAAAATA